>NC_136809.1:52588792-52629402 GCF_951216825.1 Electrona antarctica
GGCAGAAGGAAGGTATCATATTTAGTTTGGGGTTGTAAGTCAGGTTTTTTGGCGAGAGAGAACAAGGTCAGCGAGAGACAGAGAGAGATCACTTTACCTCCATCCTCCACCCCACCCTCGGGTGCACTGTCTGTGAGATGTGATCACTGTTGTGTTCTGCATGCTGACGGCCCTTCAACCAACCCCTCCTCCTCCTCCTCCTCCTCCTCCTCCTCCTCCTCTCCACCCTGCGTTTCTATGTTTTTTATCCGCCGTGTTTCTTTTCCATGTTTTTTCCGCTGCATGTACAGTGTGACCCTCTCTGTCTGTCCGAGTGAAGCTCGACAGCTACGGCTAAATCTGCCACGTTCATCACGAGTATATAAATAATATAAATAAAATATGTTCTTCCAGGGACCCCACAGAAGCAAATATATGAGTTAAAATGTTCACTCTGTAAGTCTGTAATAATGTGTATTCAAAGATTTGAGGCACATTTTCACAATTTTTCAAAAATAGCAGACCTACAAGTTCATAGCGCGGCACTCGGTGCCGCGCTATGAGCTTGTAGATCTGCTATTTTTCAATAGTTAAAACACCAAAAGGGGTTCCCGCCCAAAATGGGTTAAAACGCACGCCCAAAATATGACCCTCTCTGTCTGTCCGAGTGAAGCTCGACAGCTTCGGCTAAATCTGCCACGTTCGTCACGAGTGGGAGGGGGTTTGTTAAAGCCTGGTTTATAGTTTGTTGTATTCATTTTGGGAGTATTATTTATAATTAGCCTATTTAAAACCCAGGTCTGCCGAGGGATCGAGGCTCTGTTCTATAACTACTGCAGGTTCTCAACCTTTTCAGCCGCATGACCCCCAAAATAATCATATTTGAACTGGGGACAAGAACTTAAATTGTGAAAATAGCAGATCTACAAAACGCCAGGCTTTTTTCAGCATGTAGATCTGCTATTTTCACAATTTTGTAGCTTGTAGATCTGCTTTTGTTCATTATGTTTGATGCAGTAATGGTTTTTCTCTCTCTCTTTTTTTGGTTGAGGTATGAAAACAGTCTTAAAAGTCCTAAAATTGTCACTTCACTATCATCTGGGAATATGAATCTTGATTTTTTCCTCCACAAGAAATTCATTGACATCACGATTCTCACACGATTCGCATTTTTTCCAGTGAAAATATACATTGTCTTTAGTCTGTAGTTGCTGAACGTCACTCCATTCAAAATGTATAAATATATATTGTCTTTAGTCTGTAGTTGCTGAACGTTACTCCATTCAAAATGTATAAATATATATTGTCTTTAGTCTGTAGTTGCTGAACGTTACTCCATTCATATTGTCTTTAGTCTGTAGTTGCTGAACGTTACTCCATTCATATTGTCTTTAGTCTGTAGTTGCTGAACGTTACTCCATTCATATTGTCTTTAGTCTGTAGTTGCTGAACGTTACTCCATTCATATTGTCTTTAGTCTGTAGTTGCTGAACGTTACTCCATTCATATTGTCTTTAGTCTGTAGTTGCTGAACGTTACTGCATTACAAATGTGGCACCTAGAGGCTTTAAACAGACAACATCAAAGTGCTTGAGACCTCTCTTAAAGTCTCCCTTTTTTAAGATTTTTTTTGGCTTTTTCTGCCTTTATTAGTAGGTTGAAAGTAATAAAGTCTCAGTCTTTTAGCAAAATCATAAGAGTAGCTAGAATGAATTGGACCACCAACTAGTGCCGCATCGACTCTTGCTCAAATTTAGAAATGAGATCGCAGGTGTCTATAATCCCCATCTTTTTTTCGATTCATCGTGCAGCACTGACTAGGACTGTTCCTTTTTTCTCTCCACAAAAAAAATAAATGGGATCTATACAAGCTCACAACATCCCAGACTAACTCAACGGGTGCTCGAACAAAAGGAACAGACAGCAAAGGAAAGAATAAGTCTGGCACACCGTTTTGAAAGCTCCCCGAAAACGTTATTCACCAAGGCTGGGGAAAAAAGACACAACGTTTCAGTGGGTTCTTTGAGGTTCTGCCTTCAATATCTCCTCTGGGTTGATTTTGTGTTTTATTGTTATTTTTATTTATTTATCCGATTTGATGTTGTGGTGACAATGCAGAGCAATGAGAGCTGTGTAATTTACCTTTCTGGGGTTGGGGTGGGTGGGGGGGGGGGGGGGGGGGGGTTGTTTTTCTCTTTGCTGTTTTTTAGTTTCTTTTTTGAACTGTCTTGTCTTGTTTAAAAAAAACCCAGAAAATCATGATTCTGTAATTCTGTGTTTTGAATGATGATGTTTGCATTATCATCTATCTAATAATTTAGCGATCGCTCGCCCGCTGTCTATTTTGCTCGGTCGCTGTCTGTCTGTCAGTCAGTCCGACTACTCCGAGTACTTCCTTAGAATTGCATGTTGGGACGGCTTCCGGGTCACCAGTGAAATGCATGTTGGGATGGACACAGATTAATACTGGGACACACTTTTCCGCGTAACTTGAGTTGTCTATTTACAGCGGGCGAGCGATCGCTAAATTATTAGATAGATTACCCACACTGAACATCATTTGCTGTTCATATATTCAGAACGGGTAAGGTAAGGACTAGTTAAATAAATCTTTAAAAAAAACACAACGTTTTGGCCTCTATGGCCTTCGTCAGGTATGCCTGTGACCTTCGTCAGGTATACCTGTGGCCTTCGTCAGGTATGCCTGTGGCCTTCGTCAGGTATACCTGTGGCCTTCGTCAGGTATGCCTGTGGCCTTCGTCAGGTATACCTGTGGCCTTCGTCAGGCATACCTGTGGCCTTCGTCAGGTATAACTGTGACCTTCGTCAGGCATACCTGTGACCTTCGTCAGGTATAACTGTGACCTTCGTCAGGCATACCTGTGGCCTTCGTCAGGCATACCTGTGGCCTTCGTCAGGTATAACTGTGACCTTCGTCAGGCATACCTGTGACCTTCGTCAGGCATACCTGTGGCCTTCGTCAGGTATACCTGTGACCTTCGTCAGGTATAACTGTGACCTTCGTCAGGCATACCTGTGACCTTCGTCAGGTATAACTGTGACCTTCGTCAGGCATACCTGTGACCTTCGTCAGGCATACCTGTGGCCTTCGTCAGGTATACCTGTGACCTTCGTCAGGCATGCCTGTGACCTTCGTCAGGCATACCTGTGGCCTTCGTCAGGTATGCCTGTGGCCTTCGTCAGGTATACCTGTGACCTTCGTCAGGTATACCTGTGGCCTTCGTCAGGCATACCTGTGGCCTTCGTCAGGTATACCTGTGGCCTTCGTCAGGTATACCTGTGACCTACGTCAGGCATACCTGTGACCATCGTCAGGCATACCTGTGACTTATGTCAGGGATACCTGTGACCTTCGTCAGGTATACCTGTGACCTACGTCAGGGATACCTGTGACCTACGTCAGGCATACCTGTGACCTTCGTCAGGCATACCTGTGACTTATGTCAGGGATACCTGTGACCTACGTCAGGGATACCTGTGGCCTTCGTCAGGCATACCTGTGACCTACGTCAGGTATACCTGTGACCTTCGTCAGGTATACCTGTGACCTACGTCAGGGATACCTGTGACCTACGTCAGGCATACCTGTGACCTTCGTCAGGCATACCTGTGACTTATGTCAGGGATACCTGTGACCTACGTCAGGGATACCTGTGACCTTCGTCAGGCATACCTGTGACCTACGTCAGGGATACCTGTGACCTTCGTCAGGCATACCTGTGGCCTTCGTCAGGCATACCTGTGACTTATGTCAGGGATACCTGTGACCTACGTCAGGGATACCTGTGACCTTCGTCAGGCATACCTGTGACCTACGTCAGGGATACCTGTGACCTTCGTCAGGCATACCTGTGACTTACGTCAGGGATACCTGTGACCTTCGTCAGGCATACCTGTGACTTACGTCAGGGATACCTGTGACCTACGTCAGGGATACCTGTGACCTTCGTCAGGTATACCTGTGGCCTTCGTCAGGTATACCTGTGGCCTTCGTCAGGTATACCTGTTCGTCAGGTATACCTGTGGCCTTCGTCAGGTATACCTGTTCGTCAGGTATACCTGTGACCTTCGTCAGGTATGCCTGTGGCCTTCGTCAGGTATGCCTGCCGAAGGCCACAGACTTTTTCCTTTCTTTTGCATATGAAACGGGTGAAATGCAACTTGCAAGAATCCGGATCCATTTCATTGCCACATCACAGGTTTGCAGCAGGCAGGCACAAAGAAGGTGGTATTAGTTGTTTTTGTGGTGCAGGCTCCATCAGTTGCAAACAGACAGTTTCGCAATTAAACAAATTAATGCATGCACGCTTTCCTTGCTGTCAAAACATTTTTGGCATGGTAGGAAGTGATGTTTTTTTTCTTTTCTTAGCTATGCGGTATGCAGTATACTATAGTAACGTGTGGGAGGGCAGCCTTGTTTACAAAGGAATGTGGGCGGAAAAGTGTGTTTTTGTGGGCAAGGATACGTGCATTCATACAGTATGTGCATTGTGTGCGTGCGTGCGTGTGTATCGGGGACGACGACAATATTGTTTCTGCATGCATGCCACGAACAAAAATATGTTCAGCACGGTCAACCACATCCTGGCGCACGCACACACGCACGCACGCACGAACGCACGCACGCGCGGCACGCACGCACGCACGCACACACATTTGCACACTCACAAACAGGCAAGCACCTGCTTATTCCAGCCAGCAGCTATAAATGATTTCACTGCGGTTACAGTGTGGTCTTATAATGTTCTCTATGTTGACCGCCATTTGTTTGCATCGATAAACCCCACGGTTAGTTGAATCACTACCGACACTGTCATAAGCACACATCTCACAGGGTTCAGACACATCCACTTCCCACACACACACACACGCACGCACGCACACACACACACATGCACGCACGCACGCGCGCGCACATTCACGCACGCACACACATACACACACACATGTGCATGCTGCACACAGAGTACACACAATAACTACAGCATGCTTTGATTCAGCACTCTATAAGTCAAGGCACAAGGCCGCAGTTAAAACCCATCATAGCATACTGCTGTCAATATATGTAGAAAACATATCTTTTAACCCATTTAGGCCTGACGTCGAAAAAAAAACAAACGTTCGCTCTGAAAGAATATATATAAGATTTGTGCCGCATTTTTACGATTTTTCAAAAAATAGCAGACCTACAAGCTCGTAGCGCTAAGTATAACATAATGCTTAGTTAAAACACCAAAAGGGGTTCCTGTCCAGTTAAACGTTGAACAAGTGACAAATGCACACCGTACAAATCCTCAGTGTATTGTCCCCGAAGACTCCCGATACACTTTTTTCATTCCCGATCCGATCCCGATAATTTCTGTGTTAGCCGATACGGATACCGCATACCGATACCAGCGTTGTGTGATCTCGTGTTGTGTTCATGGTGTTAATTTTACCTCTGAGTTAAATTGCGCAGAGCTTGAGTGAGAGAACCGCAATTTTGTCCATTATTGCCAAGAGGTTTTTGGATCTGGATTGTCTTTTCACTGTAATCTCACATCAGCCCTGAATATACAGTACTGTGCAATATTACACTGTATTATACTGTCGATATTATGTTAAATTAGGCTATTTAGATACATGATTATATTGTACGTGGTTCTGCGATTAATATGTTATCTTTACACGGAAGAATGTTAACGCAGAGTGTATAGTTTGGTTGGCACACAAGTTGCTATGGTAATCCCATCACTGGCAACAATCCAGCAGGAGATTGATTGGAATCTGGTTATTCTATCTACTAAAACGCCAGAGAAGAACCAGGGGAGGTATCTTTGTCTTTTTGCTCTCTCTTCTCTCCCTCTCTCAATCTTTCCGTTTCTATCTCTGTCACTCCCCCCCCTGCGTGTGTGTGTGTGTGTGTGTGTGTGTGTGTGTGTGTGTGTGTGTGTGTGTGTGTGTGTGTGTGTGTGTGTGTGTGTGTGTGTGTGTGTGTGTGTGTGTGTGTGTGTGTGTGTGTGTGTGCAGTCATGTGAGCGCGCATGGCATGTGTATCTTCCCTTTTATCAATCTCCCGAGCAGCGTATCGATCGGCCAAGTGATATTTCCCCTAATGTGCCGGGGCCTGGGGGCGGGGCGGGGGTGGAGCGGGTGGTGGGCGGGGTGGGAGACAGCTTTCACTTAGCCTCTTGGCCACGCAGGAGGCTCTCTATATATATGAACGTCTTATCCACATTTCTGGGCATTGGAGAGAGAGAGAGAGAGAGAGAGAGAGAGAGGTCAGGGAGAGAGAGAGAGAGAGAGAGAGGTCAGGGAGAAAAGAAGATCTTTCACTGCGATCACATCACCCGGTTTGAGTGCTATCAATGCACTGAATGGGACAAAATCACGTTTAACCCATTTACCAACATTTTAAAAAAAAATCTTCTAAATCCTCCAGTTTTCACGATTTTTAAAAAATAGCAGACCTACAAGCTCGTAGCGCGCCACTCGGTGGCGCGCTATGAGCTTGTAGATCTGCTATTTTTCAATAGCTAAATTATAACATAATGTATGTAACACCAAAAGGGGTTCCCGCTCAAAATCACGTTTAATGGTCTCAGTAAAGCGTCCACTGACCTACTGTATACCAAGACCTCAGTATCGCTGCGTTCTGTGAGGTTGATCGCGGCTACATACTTTCGTTCCGACAGCGACTGAGGCGCGCTGTCAAATTATAATAATAATAATAATATAATACGCTTTATTTATATAGCACCTTTCGAAACGAAGTTACAAAGTGCTTCACAGAGAATAAAAACAATCCACATCGTGAAAAACAATATATAAGTAAAACAACAGTAAGTAATGATGATACAGGATAAAACAAGCAAGCGATATGGAGAAATGCATTAAGATACGATAAGTTAAAACAGTTTTCAGGAGGGATTTGAAACGGGGGACGGACTCTGCGAGCCTGATCTCCATGAGGGAGGGCATTCCAAGCAAAACAGGCCCGGTTGCCTTTCGTTTTTTAGCTTGGATGTTGGGATTTCACACGGCTTGCTTGAATGCCTGATTCTGATTGGTCAATCGCCAAATTCAGCGGTGTGTTATTTCTGGATAACAGACCGATGCCTGATCAAACCCTCGGAGCACCTGCTGCTTGATTTACTGCTGTTTCCAACATGACATGCCATATTGTAAACACACGCACAATGTCATTTACAGCTAAACATTGCTCTCGAAAATGTTTTTCAAAACATTTGAGTGAGGAATACACAAAGCAGTATACCCGATAATGGATTCTATTTGATCAACTCACTTCCTTGTTTTCTTTTTTTTTTATCCCACGATTTTGCAACCCAGTTTTTTCACGCAGTGCCAATTATCTAATGTAATCCTGAGCGCTACACTTCCTCTGCCAACCTGGGGGGGCAACGGACTGACCTCATGCCTACTTCCATGCATGAGGAGTCCAAGCTGCTTCTTTTCACCTGACAGGGGGGAATTTCCCTGACCGGACGTAGTAGCACGTGGAAGGAACACGTTATTCCAACCAGTTCCTTTCCCCTCCATCAGGCGCCCCGGCTGGCCAGGGGGAGGTAGTTTAGAGACCAGGATTACTGCATGTTTCTTGTGAGGGTACCTACCCTATAGGGGACACGGGGAGAACATGCAAACTCTACACAGAAAGGCCCTTTCGCCAACCCCACCTCGGGGATGGGCACTGATGACGCGGAGGAGGGAACACGCCCCCAGCGCCCACAGTGTCCCCAGCGGGAATCGAACCCAGGACCTTCTAGCTGTGAGGCGACAGCACTACCGACTGTGCCACCGTGCCCCCTACTTCCTTGTTTTCTGACAAGTGCTGCAGCTGGGCAGACACTAGGGCATTCACTTCTAGTCATTTTTACTAGTCGACTAGTTGCCTAGTTTACTAGTCGACTAGTTGCCTAGTTTACTAGTCGACTAGTCGACTAGTTGTTTAACCACCTATTATGTTTCTTTTTTTGGAAATAAACATTTGTACATTTAAAAACTGTGTACATTGGTGACTATGGTCCTCATTCACAAAGGAGAAATACGCCAGAGTGTAACGGAAGCGTAAAGGCCATGCGTATAGATAGCGGAAAATCCGTCCGATCACGCTACGGTGAAGTCCCGTGTTATTCAGGGAACCAGGTGTAATCACTTCATTTGTGCGGATCGGCGAGTGTATCATTTCCGCATTTTTTCCAAGCGATTCGCCTGGTGTCGCCTGGTTTGATGGAACATCCACGACCATATAAGGCAACAGGAAATATCGAAATACGTCATCATAGACTGCACAGAGGATTCCCAAGTTTTAAATTATATACAACAGCCGCGATGAGCTTGTAGAGCAGTTAATTTTGACAGGCGGGTCTCTGCACGGACAGATCTTCAAGCAAACAGCGCGAGTTATATGTATATATTATATTATAAACGAAACTTGCCAACTTGGCACGCATTGCTTCACTCCTTGTTAAATGTCAGAACGTTAATAAGTTAACTGATGTTACAGTTACTTTCACATAATGAGAAAGAAGTTAATTTGTACTGTTCACCACACGACCAAATGCTATATTAAAACTCGGCAATGATAAAAGGCCCTATTGATTAGTCTACTGCGGTGATTGATTCCCTGCCCTGCACTGTCGGATTTGGAAAGCAAATATACGGACATGCATGGACACAGGACATATTTTCTTTCTTTTTTTTCTTGTGGGATTTGGACTAAAGGCTATATTTCATCCGGTTGTATGTTTCCTCAGCTGCAGGTAAGAGTTGGCTATTCTGTGTGGCGTCCGCATGTGTTCAATATACATTATTATAAATTAATACCACGACGCAAATGGAGGCAGATAGGTGCTTGCAGCAAAGGCATTTAGGCCTACGTGAAACTTTAATTGGCTGAGTGAGTCTCTGTCAACATGCTGATCAGCGAGTTACAGTGGTAATAATAATCATCATCAACAGCCTTTCTTGTCTGTCTGTCCGTCATGTTTGTGAACAAGCGTGAGTGGAGGTGAGCTGGCTTAAAACTATGATATGACTGGCCGACTTTCAAACACGCTGATGCCATTCATTCAAATAGGCTAATGTGGTCTTCTATTTTTTATATAGGGCTAATTCCCCCCCACACCGACAGTCAGGCTGACTCAAAGGAGCTCCGTAACAAAACAATTTCAATAGGCCTATACTGCAGACATTACTACACTAAACAACGTTGGATTCGTACAGTGCAGAATGCAGATAAGTGTATGTTCTTATTATAATTGTGAATTTGTTTTTTAACATGCAGCGCGAGTCCGCGAGAGCCGATCTACAAGCTCACAACGCGTTGCACTGCGAGTAGAAAGCTGTCAAGTGAGCAGCGCAATCGCGCATGCTAGAAATATCCTAATAAATAAATAAAAAGGTGTCGGGCTTGCAGGGGCAGTTTCTGTATGGGACTCTAGGCTAACCTGCCTCTAGAATGCATGCATTTAGGCATACAAGTGATACTTGGCTTTTATATAAGCTATCATTTTTTTATGTGCTGACCAATGTTTTGGACACATGCCTACATATTTTATCTGAGATTTGGGGACTTTTAATTGAGTCAGCATGAAGACTAAAGCCTTCTGAATAAATCTACGCAAGCAGTACACGACCCTCTGAGCTGGCGCAGCTTTTAGCGGAGTTTCCGACCAAACAACGTCACCGTCAAGTTCACGTTCAAGTTCATGAATTCCCACGTAATGTGGGAATCCACGTAAATGCCTGTCCGCTCACGCTCCGCTCACGTAACGTCACTTTATGAGCGTAAACGCCGTTGTGAATGAGGACCTATAACTATAATCTACCTGATCTACCTGGCCTACAAAATCGGGGGGGAAATAAAGAATTAAAAAAAAAACTTTTTTTATTTATTTTTATCAACTAGTCAACTAGTACCAACAAGGTCGACTAGTGGATTTACTAGTCGACTAATAAACTAGTCGACTAGTTGCTTAATGCCCTAGCAGACGCCAGCCATGCAGCGCGAAACTTTCATCATCATTCTGTTGTGTTTTGGGTCAATGGGTTAATTTATGTATTAAGTAGCCATGTAATAAGTGGGATAATGTATGGCTGAATGGTCATTGTTTTTTTTGTTTTGTTTTTATTAATTTTGTAAACCCATTTTTCACCCCTGTGTCAATTATCTAATGTAGTCCTGGGCTCTACACACCCTCTCCCTGCCAACCTGGGGAGAGCAACGGGCTGACCTCATGCTTCAACAATGGTCATTGTTTATATATGTGACCGATTCCAGTGGTTTGATATACAAGGGGGCCATGGTCATTTTTCAGTTTTTTACAAATTATGAAACTACATAATGTAAGCTTTCATATGATGTATTGTTCATTGAAATTGGAAAAAAATGAAGAAGATATGACCATCTGAAACTTGTTGAACTGGAAACCCCAAAGCAGAGAATTTCCCCTGCAAAGATTCCAAAGATGTTAGCACCTCTGGGCCCCATAGTTAAAATCTTTTCAACAGAAAGTCAGGGGAAAAAATACCTTAGACGTTTGTTATGATCCTTTCCACGTTTTAAGAAGATCACACCAGGATTTGTACTACACTATGTCATCACATTCAATATTTGAGCTGTTCTTCTAACAACAACAATGTCATGGATTGAACAAATTATATAAAAGACGGATTTCACCGCGATGCGCGACCACGCGGACACGCAATGTTATTCTTTCAGTATTGATCATCAGGCAGCAGCATCCAACGGTAATAAAGTTACAAAGATTTAAACACAGTGCTAAACCACACATAGCTACACGTGTTCACTGATATAAAGGGCAAAATAATGGATTACAAGTAACTACAACAATCTCGTCAGAACGCACAGCTGTGTGTAGTGTGGAGACCACAAACACAAAACTGGCAGCGACTTTTTTTTCTTCAGTGGACGACGACGGGTAATCACTTAATTTATACTTGTATTACAAGATCCAACAGCATCATATCAAGTTAACAATAATGATTTTGTTGTGTTTAAAATGTCACAGAAACACTGCAACTAATCTGGGCGGCTTGAGCTGGAGAACAAAGAGCCAATCGAAACGACTCTATGTAAATACGTGTGGGAATGTTCACACCCCCAAAATGCGCAAATAAACTGTAAATACAGAGACATTTTTGCAATGTAATTACAACGACTTAATGACACTAAAACGACTTTCTGATGGAATAAAAACATTCTTTAACATTCCAACTGTGTTAATGTGGTAAAAAACGAAAACCACCAAAAAAAAAAGAAAAAGCTATTTTGGTATATTGTGGAGTTTCATTAGAGCTGACTTGTGGTTTAAAATACTCGAAGGGGTCACATATAATATAGAAAACACGGTTATTTAGTTATTGGTAAATCAGGAAACAAATAACTGAAACAAAATAAATAAAAAATAACAAAACATTACAGCGGAGAAGAGAAAGAAAGTCAAACTCAACCAAATGCAGGGGGAAACAGAACAGTCTTTATTTGTGCTTTACTTGTGTTGTTGTTCTTAATACAAATGGCCCAATTGATACATGATGGAAGCTGAGAGAGACCCAGCATAAACTCAATGTGAAAATACTTTGTGTACATTTGAATTGTGTACTAAGAAAGGTAACACATATAAACATTATAGAAATGTGATATATAGGCTAGGTTTGTTTGTGTGTTTGTTTAGTGGTTGAGTAAAATAACTACATTTCAACAAAAGTACAGGTCAATACAAAAATCTGCTAAATATTCTAAATGTAATCTACAGCAAATCCACACGTCAAATTACATAATGTTCAGACTAAACTGATCCATTGTTCATGACGTTTTCGGTGGCTTGAATTGGTAAAACTCTTCCCACACCGACCACAAGAGCCAGTTTAAATCCAACGTGTACAACCCTGTGAACTTCTAAATGATTTGAATTACTAAAAGCTTTTCCACACACATCACAATTATTTGGTTTTCTCTCCAGTGTGAATTCTCTGGTGTGTTTTAAGATTTGACATTTGAGAGAAGTGTTGTCCACACTGATCACATCCATAGGGTTTCTCTCCAGTGTGAATTCTCTGGTGTGTTTTAAGGGTGTTCATTTGAGAGAAGTGTTTCCCACACTGATCACATCCATAGGGTTTCTCTCCCGTGTGAATTCTCTTGTGGTTTTTAAGGATGGACATTATAGAGAAATGTTGTCCACACTGATCACATCCATAGGGCTTCTCTCCAGTGTGAATTCTCTGGTGGCTTTTCAGGGTGGACTTGTCAGAGAAGTGTTGTCCACACTGATCACATCCATAGGGTTTCTCCCCAGTGTAAATTCTCTGGTGCATTTTAAGGCTATTCATTTGAGAGAAGTGTTGTCCACACTGATCACATCCGTAGGGTTTCTGTCCAGTGTGAATTTTCTGGTGCCTTTTAAGGCCCTCCATTGTAGAGAAATGTTGTCCACACTGATCACATCCATAGTCCTTCTCTCCAGTGTGAATTCTCTGGTGTGTTTTAAGGTTTGCAATTTGAGAGAAGTGTTTCCCACACTGATCACATCCATAGGGTTTCTCTCCCGTGTGAATTCTCTTGTGGTTTTTAAGGATGGACATTGTAGAGAAATGTTGTCCACACTGATCACATCCATAGTCCTTCTCTCCAGTGTGAATTCTCTGGTGTGTTTTAAGGTTTGCAATTTGAGAGAAGTGTTGTCCACACTGATCACATCCATAGTGCTTCTCTCCAGTGTGAATTCTCTGGTGGCTTTTCAGGGTGGACTTGTCAGAGAAGTGTTGTCCACACTGATCACATCCATAGGGTTTCTCCCCAGTGTGAATTCTCTGGTGTATTTTAAGGCTATTCATTTGAGAGAAGTGTTGTCCACACTGATCACATCCGTAGGGTTTCTGTCCAGTGTGAATTCTCTGGTGTATTTTAAGTTTGGACATGTAGGGGAAGCGTTTACCACACTGATCACAGCAGTGGTGTTTTTGCATAGCCAAGCTTCTTTGTTCATTCACCTCTGGTAGAACAGGTAAACCATAGTCTTTCTCTCCAGTGTGAATTCTCTGGTGTGTTTTAAGGTTTGCAATTTGAGAGAAGTGTTGTCCACACTGATCACATCCATAGGGCTTCTCTCCAGTGTGAATTCTCTGGTGGTTTTTTCAGGGTGGACTTGTCAGAGAAGTGTTGTCCACACTGATCACATCCATAGGGGTTCTCCCCAGTGTGAATTCTTTGGTGGGTTTTAAGGCTGGACATTTGAGAGAAGTGTTGTCCACACTGGTCACATCCATAGGGTTTCTCTCCAGTGTGAATTTTATGGTGTGTTTTAAGGTTTGACATGTGAGAGAAGTGTTGTCCACACTGATCACATCCATAGGGTTTTTCTCCAGTGTGAATTCTCTGGTGTGTTTTAAGGATGCCCATTGTAGAGAAGTGTTGTCCACACTGATCACATCCATAGGGTTTCTCCCCAGTATGAATTCTCTGGTGTGTTTTAAGGATGCCAATTGTGTTGTCCACACTGATCACATCCATAGGTTTCTCCAGTGTGAATTCTCTGGTGATTTTGCAGGGTGAACTTGACAGAGAAGTGTTGTCCACACTGATCACATCCATAGGGTTTCTCTCCAGTGTGAATTCTCTGGTGTATTTTAAGGCTGGACATTGTAGGGAAGCGTTTACCACACTGTTCACAGCAGTGGTGTTTTTAAGTTTTAAGGTTTGCAATTTGAGAGAAGTGTTGTCCACACTGATCACATCCATAGTGCTTCTCTCCAGTGTGAATTCTCTGGTGGCTTTTCAGGGTGGACTTGTCAGAGAAGTGTTGTCCACACTGATCACATCCATAGGGTTTCTCCCCAGTGTGAATTCTCTGGTGTATTTTAAGGCTATTCATTTGAGAGAAGTGTTGTCCACACTGATCACATCCGTAGGGTTTCTGTCCAGTGTGAATTCTCTGGTGTATTTTAAGTTTGGACATGTAGGGGAAGCGTTTACCACACTGATCACAGCAGTGGTTTTTTTGCATAGCCAAGCTTCTTTGTTCATTCACCTCTGGTAGAACAGGTAAACCATAGTCTTTCTCTCCAGTGTGAATTCTCTGGTGTGTTTTAAGGTTTGCAATTTGAGAGAAGTGTTGTCCACACTGATCACATCCATAGGGCTTCTCTCCAGTGTGAATTCTCTGGTGGTTTTTTCAGGGTGGACTTGTCAGAGAAGTGTTGTCCACACTGATCACATCCATAGGGGTTCTCCCCAGTGTGAATTCTTTGGTGGGTTTTAAGGCTGGACATTTGAGAGAAGTGTTGTCCACACTGGTCACATCCATAGGGTTTCTCTCCAGTGTGAATTTTATGGTGTGTTTTAAGGTTTGACATGTGAGAGAAGTGTTGTCCACACTGATCACATCCATAGGGTTTTTCTCCAGTGTGAATTCTCTGGTGTGTTTTAAGGATGCCCATTGTAGAGAAGTGTTGTCCACACTGATCACATCCATAGGGTTTCTCCCCAGTATGAATTCTCTGGTGTGTTTTAAGGATGCCAATTGTGTTGTCCACACTGATCACATCCATAGGTTTCTCCAGTGTGAATTCTCTGGTGATTTTGCAGGGTGAACTTGACAGAGAAGTGTTGTCCACACTGATCACATCCATAGGGTTTCTCTCCAGTGTGAATTCTCTGGTGTATTTTAAGGCTGGACATTGTAGGGAAGCGTTTACCACACTGATCACATCCATAGGGTTTCTCCCCAGTATGAATTCTCTGGTGTGTTTTAAGGATGCCAATTGTGTTGTCCACACTGATCACATCCATAGGTTTCTCCAGTGTGAATTCTCTGGTGATTTTGCAGGGTGAACTTGACAGAGAAGTGTTGTCCACACTGATCACATCCATAGGGTTTCTCTCCAGTGTGAATTCTCTGGTGTATTTTAAGGCTGGACATTGTAGGGAAGCGTTTACCACACTGTTCACAGCAGTGGTGTTTTTGCGTAGCCAAGCTTCTTTGTTCATTCACCTCTGGTAGAACAGGTAAACCAGGCTGATGATCCAACACTGAATTGGAAACAAAGACAAATGAAACATTGCTTAGTTGTACTTCATGGACTTAAAATCACAGAAACTAATGTGAAGTTAATGTACACAATTATAGATTAACAGCCATTTATAATCCGATTCGACAATCTGTTGTGCATTTTAGAAAAAGAGACAAACAACGGTATTTTAAGTCAATGCTAATATTAAAACAAAACAAATAAACATAACTTTTTATGACATGCTGTATATCCATAGACACAGTAAGTAACTTACAGAGGTCTTGATGATCATTGGGTCCTCCCTGTTGAGGAGAACTGTTCATGGTGGCATTGGTAGAGTTCATCTTCAGCTGAAGTCTGGAGTCCACAGTCAGATGTGATCAGAAATGATTGATATCCTGGAGGAGTTGTGGAGAACTGACAACTACAAACTCTTCTTATACTAGAGAGCCAGATGTGGAACCACTAACTGCTTGGTGTTGATTGGCCAAAAAAGAGAACAATAGAATCATGGCTCAACCAATCATAACTTAACAAACTGCTGCATGCTCCACCCCTCTGTAGCTCCTCCCCCGTTAATATATAAATATAATAATAAACTGCTAAATGTGAGATTGCTTTGTAAGCTTCATATGATACATTGATGTATGGACATAAGTACATCCTATTAGCCTATGTGGACGTGAGTAAAATAAATGCAGGAGTCAGCATGAATCCCAAATAACAGACATTGTCAGAGTCAAAGCATAATGTTCCCCCTAAGGTGCGCCCGTGCGCGCGCGCGCACATGGCCAAATGCTCTCGCGCACAACTGAAATCTGTCGCGCACAGACACCGACGCTGGTGTAAAAAAAAAGTTTTCTTTAAAAAAAAAATTGTCTCCCCCCGAGTATCATCTACATTACAGTATTAATACCTATCCCGAGTCGACATTTGCCCACACTTTATTTCTATTTACTTTACAGTTTATTTAGATTACACAGGCGAGGCGACAGACAGGTCTCCTCCCCTCCTTTTTTGACTCAAGCCAAATTCCAATACCGCAACTTTCACACTCGCTCACTCCCCTCGCGTCCTCCACTCGCTCCTCGGCTCCGCCCCCAGTGAGGAGGAGTGGAGGAGGAGAGGATTCGATGCGAGGACAGAGTGGTGGAGACGGTGGAATGGATTTGCCTCTAGAATCGGAATGTACTCCGCTGTCATTTCAAAGCGACGGCACATTCCGCGATCACTTATGACGTGAATCAATTCAATTCAATTCAAAGGGCTTTATTGGCATGGGAAAACATACGTTTACATTGCCAAAGCAAAAGTGGTGGAACAATACAGTGTCACACAGCTGGATCACTGGAACTCTGAACCCAGAGCCGTACAGTCAGAATAGACAATTCATTTTTGTGCATGTAACCGAGGCCAATGTGTATGTATTGGTAACATGTGCAACAAGGCTATTTATTCCTGAAATAGTGAATAAGCTCCAGGATGCGCACACTTTTATATTATATGATTGTGAATGTGAAGGGAATTCCTGACCTGCCCGCAGCCCGCGTTCCTTTTTGCTCGTATAAATAACCCCCCTCCTCGGACAGTCCCTCCTCCGACGGTCTTTGCAAATAACGGACACTATAACAGGAATTATATAGTAGTCTCTCTGACTTACATATTCAGTTCAGTTCAGTCCACATATAAATAAATACATTTATGTCACCGTCATTCATAGCAGTCTGTGCATTCAGGCATGCACAGAGAGAAATTAACTATAGCTTTTGAGGTTCCAAGCTTGTTTGTGAAACAAGATCCATACACAGCATCTCCAGACTCAAATACCACACGACAGTGTGATTTGAGTCTGGCTTATTAGCCAGGCTATCACTTCACATTATCTAACGTTTGGATAGTTGGTGTCAAGGTGATGTATGATTGCTCAGTAGTTGCTGATGTCTGCTCAGGAGGTTTGAGTGTTTGCTCAGACCGAAAAAAAATTAGAGGGAACATTGGTCACATATGTATATATATATATATATATATCACCTTCAGGCTGATTAACCTCCTCTGCTTCGTGTTGGGGGTTAATCAGCTTATAAACAATGACCACTCAGCCATACATTATCCCTTAACCCATTCAGGCCTGACGTCGAAATTTAAAAAAATCCTGACAGTTTTCTGAAAAACCTCATGTTCGTTCTCTAACATTTTCATGTCAAGGACCCCCAAAACGATATGTAATTGGCCGCCAACCCCCCCATCTGAAAATATGTTGTTCCAGTCGATCCCCCCCAGAAGCAAAGATTTGAGCTAAAAACGTTCGCTCTGAAAGAATATATTCAAACATTTGGGCCACATTTTCACCATTTTTCAAAAAATAGCAGATCTACAAGCTTGTAGATCTGCTATATTTTTCAATAGCTAAAGCGTAACACAATGCTTTAAAACACCTAAAGGGTGTTCCCGTACATGAATGGATTAATCAGCCTCTCGGTGATTTATCTATAAACAATGACCACTCAGCCATACATTACCCCTTAAATATAGACCGTAGAGAACATAAACATGCCGGATTGGCATGAAAGTATACACATTTATGGCCGGACATGTGTTAAGGGGACATATACAGGATGTATACAGCATGTACAACAAGTACAACAAAGCACGGTCGGGCATACATGCAGGCCCTGCAGTGCAAGGAATGTTGAAAATAGCAGCAGCATTCAGCTGCCAACATAACACACACACACACCTATGACCAAATCCGGGGCGACGTATACACTGTGGGAGGCAGCAGCAAATATAGCCCCCTTTCCCTTCACCTTAGCATGGGCACTGGGGGGGGGGGGGGGGGCTGTGTGTACTGTAGGTCTAGAGGAAACAGCCAGCCACATGACAGTAGTGTTGTCAGTGCAAACGCGTGTTGAGGATTTTTTTATTTATATTTTTGAACGTGCCAGGCAGACAGCATCCTCTGTGTTATAACTCAACGGTTCACCACTACTTGAACCCAAAGTATATAGTGCACCCAAAAGAAATCACAGATCTATGCAAGCTCACCAACGCATCGCGTTATTGCAACACGTCGTCGTGCGGCGTTTGGGAAATTTGGTGTCACAAATACGGTACAGTTGTACTTGTAAGTGGTTTGATCACGTCATTTTCAAGTGATCGGATCGGGACCGGTGGGACGTGCCTCGAGGACCTCCCTATAGGGAGACGCCCGAGAGGCATCCTAACCAGATGCCCCGGGGGGTCTCCTCCCAGTGGGACGTGCCTCGAGGACCTCCCTATAGGGAGACGCCCGAGAGGCATCCTAACCAGATTGCCTGAACCACCTAAGCTGGCTCCTTTCCAGGCGAAGGAGCAGCGATAGCCAATAGAGCAGTGGTTTCTCAACCAGTGGTCCGGGGACCACCAGTGGTCCTTGAGGAGGTTCCAGGTGGTCCCCCAGCTAAATGGATATAGTCGGTAACCAAATGGACCCTTATAGATCTTTAACTCTTGAGAGCGTAAAATGAAACCAAATGGACCCTTACGTGTCCATTTGGTTTCATTTTACGCTCTCAAAAGTTAAATTATTGTTAAACATCTGCATTACTTAATTTACAAGAAGTCTACACACAATTAGAGAATGTAGAAGATATTGTTATTTTGATCAACGTTTGCCTGTTGTCTCTCCTAATGGTACCAACATCAAATCTTATCCAACGACAACACAATATTCTTTAGTCTTGGGTCTGAGAGGCTAGATCTAATTTAATGGTGGTTCCGTGGCTCAAATAGCAATTGAATAGTGGGCCTTGTGCCTTGATGAAGAAGGTTGAAAAGCACTGCAATATAGAGGATTCAATTGGTTAAATCAACACTGATGAGACGGGCTGTATCAGTATATATACATTCATGCCACGTTTTGGTGTTTCAGGCTCAGATTGTAGCTCTGTGATGTACTTTGTATACGATAATGTCTTTCTCTGTGTTCTCCCTCCGGCTCTCTCTCTCTCTCTCTCTCTCTCTCTCTCTCTCTCTCTCTCTCTCTGGGCTTCACACAGGACTCCTTTGAGATTTACCGATGCAACGTTTAGCTCCTGATGATCTGTCGCTCCCACTTCGCTTATCTCACTCTCTTAAGAAACACCTCTGATGTCTGTCTGTCTGTCTGTCTGTCTGTCTGTCTGTCTGTCTGTCTGTCTGTCTGTCTGTCTGTCTGTCTGTCTGTCTGTCTGTCTGTCGTGTCTGTCGTGTCTGTCGTGTCTGTCTGTCTGTCTGTCTGTCTGTCTGCCTGCCTGCCTGCCTGCCTGCCTGCCTGCTGCCTGCCTGCAGCCTGCCTGTCTGTCTGTTTTTCATTATAGTTTAGTTTTAGTTAGTTTTTACTTATTTCTTTCTGATTCAGTTAGTTTTACTTAGCTTTTAGAGCGGGTTGGCTAGTTTTATATTTTTGTGACAACGCTTAGTTTTAGTTATTTCGAGCCTTTTCAGGTGGCAGGGTTGAAAAGGGCCAGAGTAAGTATTGTGTAATAAAAGCTCAAGAAAAGATAGCGTTTAAAAAAAAGAATATTCAGTTACAGATTATAAGCTTATAAATAAATTGGCAAAATCGGGCATTTTGTCTATCGTTTCAGTTATAGTTTGTTAGTTTTGTAAACACGCAATACAGTTTCAGTTAGTTATCGTTTTTCTGTTCCTTTACTAGTTTTTTTTATTTAGTTCAGTTAACGAAAATGTTTATTTTTATTTTAGTTTCAGGTTAGAGAGCTGACACGTTGCTGCCGTAGGTCTGGTGTGCTCTATTCAAGTGTCCCCCGGTGCCCCAGTGCCCCCGATACAAACGTTCCTACCACAGTATAAGCCAATACTACAACATAACCTTGGCTGCCTCGAACATGGCAGCAGTGACACATTTCACATGTCTTAGGCTTTTGCTAAAGCTGTAGCTTTTGTAGCTGTATCTGTCACACTCACACATGCCTATGTGTGCCTGCCTATATGTGCATGTGTATCAGTGTTGTTTTTGGCAGCCAATTTCTATTTTAGTTTTAGTCATAGTCTCTTGAATAGTTTTCACTTTGTTTTAGTCACATTTTAGTCACCTGGAATGTTTTAGTTTTGGTTTAGTTTTAGTCGACTAAATGTCATGAGACTTTAGTCGACTTAATCTACAGGTGAATACTAAAATGTATTTCGGCAGGTGATTTTACATTTGCTGAAAATAGCCGATCTACAAGCACAGTTGTGAGCTTGTAGATCGGCTATTTTCAGCATGAGACCAATTGTAAAATGACTTATGCTGGATCTCTTGTCCACTAGTCCCTTCCTAACATTTTAGTCTAGTTTTAATTTGTTGACGAAATTGTCAGTATATTTAGTCTTAGTTTTAGTCATCATAGCTTAGTTTTTATTTAGTTTCCATGTAGTTTTCATCAGTGGAAAAAGGTAGTTAGTTTTAGTCGACGAAAACAACACTGATGTGTATGTTTGCTTGGCATGTGCGTATAAGTTGCCGTCTGCTGCTGCCTCCATGTTTTGTGCGTGCCATCATGCCAACTAGGGATGGAGCTCGTTAAGGTTTTATTGCCAACTGACCACGTCTGGTCCAGAGCACGACCTGGACCAGTCGTGGACCCGGCCCCTCCACGGAGCCCACCAAAGTGTGACCGTGGACCAGGCCCCTCCACGGAGCCCACCAAAGTGTGACCGTGGACCAGGCCCCTCCACGGAGCCCACCAAAGTGTGACCGTGGACCCGGCCCCTCCACGGAGCCCACCAAAGTGTGACCGTGGACCAGGCCCCTCCACGGAGCCCACCAAAGTGTGACCGTGGACCAGGCCCCTCCACGGAGCCCACCAAAGTGTGACCGTGGACCAGGCCCCTCCACGGAGCCCACCAAAGTGTGACCGTGGACCAGGCCCCTCCACGGAGCCCACCAAAGTGTGACCGTGGACCAGGCCCCTCCACGGAGCCCACCAAAGTGTGACCGTGGACCAGGCCCCTCCACGGAGCCCACCAAAGTGTGACCGTGGACCAGGCCCCTCCACGGAGCCCACCAAAGTGTGACCGTGGACCCGGCCCCTCCACGGAGCCCACCAAAGTGTGACCGTGGACCAGGCCCCTCCACGGAGCCCACCAAAGTGTGACCGTGGACCAGGCCCCTCCACGGAGCCCACCAAAGTGTGACCGTGGACCAGGCCCCTCCACGGAGCCCACCAAAGTGTGACCGTGGACCAGGCCCCTCCAAGGAGCCCACCAAAGTGTGACCGTGGACCAGGCCCCTCCACGGAGCCCACCAAAGTGTGACCGTGGACCAGGCCCCTCCACGGAGCCCACCAAAGTGTGACCGTGGACCAGGCCCCTCCACGGAGCCCACCAAATTGTGACCGTGGACCAGGCCCCTCCACGGAGCCCACCAAAGTGTGACCGTGGACCAGGCCCCTCCACGGAGCCCACCAAAGTGTGACCGTGGACCAGGCCCCTCCACGGAGCCCACCAAAGTGTGACCGTGGACCAGGCCCCTCCACGGAGCCCACCAAAGTGTGACCGTGGACCAGGCCCCTCTACGGAGCCCACCAAAGTGTGACCGTGGACCAGGCCCCTCTACGGAGCCCACCAAAGTGTGACCGTGGACCAGGCCCCTCCACGGAGCCCACCAAAGTGTGACCGTGGACCAGGCCCCTCTACGGAGCCCACCAAAGTGTGACCGTGGACCAGGCCCCTCTACGGAGCCCACCAAAGTGTGACCGTGGACCAGGCCCCTCTACGGAGCCCACCAAAGTGTGACCGTGGACCCTAACCCCCCTCAGATGACCCTGAACCTGAACCTGAATATTATTATTATTATTATCCGACAACATTGTTATACCATATTATATTATCCTCCACTATTTCAATCATTATCCCATTTAGGCCTGACGTCGAAATAAAATAAAAACGTTCGCTCTGAAAGAATATAATTATACCTATTCAAAGATTTGTGCCGCATTTTTACGATTTTTCAAAAAATAGCAGACCTACAAGCTCATAGCGCGCCACTCGGTGACACGCTATGAGCTTGTAGATCTGCTATTTTTCAAAAAATAGCAGACCTACAAGCTCATAGCGCGCCACTCGGTGGCGCGCTATGAGCTTGTAGATCTGCTATTTTTCAATAGCTAAAGTATTACAGAATGCTTGAAACACCAAAAGGGGTTCCCGCCCAGAAATGGGTTCATATTGTTTTTGCTACTACTTGTATTTGCCTGTATCTCCTTCCCTGTCTATCTCTCTTCTATTCTTTCTTCCTATTCCCCCCTAACCCCCCCCCCCCCTCCCCCCCTCCCCCGACACGGTCGAGGCAGACCCTAGAGTCGGGTTCTGCCTGACGTTTCTTCCTAAAGGGGAGTTTTTCGTTACCATTGTCGCAATATTGCTTTGCTCTGGGTGGATCTTTGTCGGTTTGTAAAGTGTCTTGAGACAACTTGTTGTGTGATTTGACACTTTAATGAAATTGAATTGAATTGAATTAAATGCACGTGCAGCACGGCGCATACTGTATGTCATGCGCATATAAAGTGTGTATGTAGGCTATACGTATATGTTCGCGCTGCGCGCACGTGTGTGTGTGTGTGTATGTAGGCTATACGTATGTTCGTGCTGCGCGCATGTGTGTGTGTGTGTGTATGTAGGCTATACGTATGTTCGCGCTGCGCGCACGTGTGTGTGTGTGTGTATGTACAGTATGTGTTCCATTTCTCTGCTCTGCTCCGCGGGTGTTTTAACCCATTTTGGGCGGGGAACCCCTTTTGGTGTTTTAAACGTTATGTTATAATTTAGCTATTGAAAAATAGCAGATCTACAAGCTCGTAGCGCGCCACCGAGTGGCGCGCTACGAGCTTGTAGGTCTGCTATTTTTGAAAAATCGTGAAAATGTGCCTGAAATCTTTGAATATATATTCTTTCAGAGCGAGTTTTTTAACTCAAATCTTTGCTACTGTCTGAGAGGGTCCCTGGAACTACATATTTTCAGATGGGGGGTCAGCGGCCAATGTCATATATATTTGGGGTTCCTTGACATGAATATGTTGGAGAACAACTGACATAGAAACATGTTTTTTTTCCAGAAAAGACATTTTTTAAATTTCAACGCGTCTAAATGGGTTAATGTTGTCTGAGGCGGTGAACGTATCCCTGTGGGATAATAAGTGTTTCTATAATCAGACAACTTGTAAGCAATTAGCTGTTCTTTTACCACAATGCTGTTGTTCTCTCTCCCGCTTTGTAATTATCTCTAGGCCTATTACGCTCACACACACACACACACACACACACACATACACACACACACACACACACACACACACACACACACACACACACACACACACACACACACACACACACACACACACACACACACACACACACACACACACACGCTGGCACCGACATCGCGACATGCATATAGCCTACTTGCCCCAAAACACACGCAAACACACGCACGCACGCACGCACGCACGCACGCACGCACGCACGCACGCACACAGGCAGCTACGCATCCAGCTGTTCGGTGTGTGTGTTTATACACTGCGGTACCCTGCAGGGTGTTGATTTATACCCTCGCGGATCCGTCTCGTGCACTACTTTGGGTTTAACCCACTTAGAGCTGAGAACACCATTCTACAAATGTCTTCTATAATTCCAAATCATTGCAGTTTTCAGAAGAACCTCGTGTTTCTATGTCAGTGGTTCTCAAAGTTTTTTCATGTCAAGGACCCTCAAAATCATATGTAATTGGCCGCCGACCCCCCATGTGAAAATATGTCGTTCCAGGGACCCCCCGCCCAGAAGCAAAGATTTGAGTTAAAAACGTTCGCTCTGAAAGAACATATTATATTCAAAGATTTGCGCCACATTTTCACCATTTTTCAAAACATAGCAGATCTACAAGCTGCTTGTAGATCTTGCTATTCTTCAACAGCTAAAATACATCATATACCGCTTAAAACACCAAAAAGGGGTTCCCGTCCTGAATGGGTTTAAAACACCAAAAGGGGTTCCCGTCCTGAATGCGTTTAATCAACGTCCAGGGTTTCGCAGTGTGTCGTATATAGCGTCTCCATGAACAACAAGTGCAATGATTCTGGGCTCTTTGTGATGTAAAGGAATAATTACCATGCCCCCGCTGACAGCAATTTATATACAAACACAATCTCCTTCCAATCAGACGCTCCCATTACTTCTGAATCCCATTATAGTAGCGTTGTCGGCCTTGTGGCAACATTTGTCTCCCTCACACACACTCTCTCTCTCTGTCTCTCTCTACTCTCTCTCTCTCTCTATCGCAAACACTCACTCACACACGCACGCACGCACGCACGCACGCACGTACGCAAGCACGCACGCACGTACGTACACACGCACGCACGCACGCACGCACGCACGCACGCACGCACGCACGCACGCACGCAAGCACGCAAGCACGCACGCACGTACACACAGACATTCTTCTTACATAATGTGACCAGAGGAAGCACAGCAGGTCGTCTTTACAACGTTACAGATACAGAGTATAAGGAAAGGGGAGCGCTGTCGGATACGGCCATACAAAAGCCTAAGAAATGTCAATTAGAATCAATAAAAGAACAACAGTACACAGAAGTATACACATATCCTGCTCCTATATACAGTACACCAATAGAGCGTCGCAGTTCCCGCCCTCTTGTGAGACCCGGAAAAGAAATCCCTGTTCATTTTCCTCATAGACTTTTCAGAAAGTATTTATTTAAAGACGTTTACGCCAGCGGACAAAGCCAACTCTTGTCGTGACAAATCATGACAACAAACAACATTTTTCGGGCCAAACAAATAATTAGAAAGTAGAGGAAAAAAACGGCGAGTTCTCCTCAGTGGCTAAATACCTAAATTGTGAATTGTAAATGGCTCCAAAACTATGGAATGCACTTCCCATTGCAATCAGAACTGCAGACTCACTCCCAATCTTCCGCCGTATAGGCTGAAAAGCCACCTCTTCAGACTCCATCTTGGCCCGTAGCACTTGCCGTAGCACTTGCCCTAGCCTCGACGACCTTACAGGCATATGCATAGGCTCAACTTATCTAACTTAGATAGCATTTTATGTAGACATAGCACTATATAGTATAGTTTCATTATATAGATATTCCACTGTTAGGTTCTTAGTTTACGTATGATTCATGCATATTTGATGTATTGCCATGCTTTTTGTTCTTGCTTACTGTAAATCACTCTGGATTAAGAGCTAAATGCCTAAATTGTAAATTGTTAAATAAATTGTCTTGTCGATCCCACGACTTCCCAGAAGGTCCCGCATTTTAACAGGATGCATGTTTTTGTTTTTTGCGTGTGTTGTCTTCCATTAATTGATACTTCCGTAACTGTTCTGTGTGTTGTCTAGCGTTAAATATTATTATATTAAATATCACGCAATCATGTGACGTATATGCAGGCAAATGTATAAGGACGTGCATGCACGCACGCGCACGCACACACGTCACACACACACACGACACACACACACACACACACACACACACACACACACACACACACACACACACACAACCACCTCTCTTCGAAACTCTATTGTAAGGGGTGGGGTGGGGTGGGGGGGGGGCAGCCCCATTGCGGTAGGAGTAAATTGACTTTGACTGTGTGTTTATGTCTCTGTGCGTGCACATGCATGAGTGTGTGTGTGCATGCGTGTGTGCGTGCGTGCGTGCGTGCGTGCGTGCGTGCGTGCGTGTGTGCGTGCGTGCGTGCGTGCGTGCGTGCGTGCGTGCGTGCGTGTTCGCGAGCGTGTGTTTTCTTGTGATTGTGTACCACATGGAGATTAGAGAGGGTGATGAACTAGGGAAAGAGAGAGAGAGAACGAATACATAATCAATCTAGAGACAAAACTAAGATTGGCATTCCCACTCCTGCTTTGATTGGCACTTAATGTGTGTTGCATGTGTGCTCAGGTGTGTCTGTGACCGTGTGTGTGTGTGCGCGTGTGTGCGTGTGTATGCATGCCATGCATGTGTTTATTTGTACAGTATACTGTGTACAGTATGTGTGGTTGTGATGCTGGCACTTCTAGTCCTTCTACTCATTCAGCGTTGCCATTTATTGGCACATATCTACAATACATTTACATATCTACTGTAAATCTAAAACTGGTGCCCCGGGGGGGCCACATACATGCGGCCTCTGCAGGTTAATATCAGAATACTCATTATATTATTGATTTCAGTATTCAAATGTTATTGTATTTTTTTATGTCCAATGTAGGTTTGTATTTAGTTCATAAAGTTAACATAACTATAACTTAAATGCATTTTTAGAATTCCAATTCAGAAATAATAGCAAAAGATTATTCAGGATTTCAATTCAAAGAGTGTGGAAATATAAGAGAAGGAGGCACTGGAGCAGCTCAGACAATTTAGGCCCTTACTTTATTGACATAGTACAGGTAAATGTTAAATGACGGGACACGGGACACAGCTAGTAGCTTGTACAACACTGGTTTACTAGTTACCGGAAGTCTGATACATGCAAAGCATGCTGGACCTCGTAGTCTATCGTATACACAGTAGCCCTACTGCCACACCTCCCCTTCTTAGCTAGCAACAGACATTCAACTTTTAAACTTTTCATAGAACTGTTTTCATAGAACTGATGTTACATGCATTGTTTGTTTTGTTTTGTTTGTTTTTTTAACATCTGTAAAACATGAAAATCAAATGAACTTGTATCGTACTTGTTTTACAAATCCAGTCTCTCAGGAGCCCTCGACACTCTACCTGACCTGGTGGCTTGCGGTTGTTCAGGAGGAGCACCTGTGACACCCTACGCTCTCTCAACACCCAGACGAGTAGCCCTACTGCCACAGTAAAAAGCGACAACGTTTCGATGTTTCAGTTACATCTTCGTCAGTGTGGAAACATAGTGGCCCTCTCTGCATGTTCAAAGTTGCCAAGCTACAGTACATGTATTTACACACCTGTTATATATTGCTGTTGAATGTTGTATTCTCCCCCTAAGCTGCGGAGACCCGGGGGTGAGTCGGTGTCGGTTGTGAACACACACATTATTGGTCTAAATGAGGTGCAAGCGCAAATGGAAACTATGCACTAGGATTTGAAACCCTCTCATCTTTCTGAAAACACAATGGGATCAGACTTAACCAAGCTTTAGACTGCCGGGGGGCAAAACAATGGAGAGAGTGTGTGTGTGTGTGTGTGTGTGTGTGTGTGTGTGTGTGTGTGTGTGTGTGTGTGTGTGTGTGTGTGTGTTAGTTTCATTTATTGTCCACGTGTGGAAATTTGTCTTCGGTCTCAACAGTAAAAAAAACAAACAGTTACAACAACAGCAACAACACTTAACACAATTATTTTCTCATGGCAAAAGAAAGTGCAGGACAACAGTGTGTGTGTGTGTGTGTGTGTGTGTGCGTGTGCGTGTGCGTGTGTGTGTGTGTGTGCTCACTACAAGGACAGCCAGATGAGGAGGACAACGATGGACAGTGTGTTGGGGACACTTAGCTCTGGTCCATGGCGCTACAAGGACGTCTGCTTATAACGCTACGGTATACTTTCAACACACGCATGATTTTGATGAATTGAACATGGTGGACCCTATTGGAAACAAGTGTAATGCTTAATTGGGTCGTCCACTCACAGTTAACAGCCTTTGTATTGAGTTTGTGCTTGAAATGTACTGTAATTCTGCAAACTGTTAATACATTTTTCAATCAATCAATCAATGAGAGACTGAACTGAAATAGACCTATGCATTTTGTCTCAAAAGGAAACTTAAGGCAGCAAATAGTCAGAAAGGAAATTATTATTAGATTAGGTTGTTACTAGTTTTTGTATTTTCGGGACTGATAAATCTGTTTCTTCTTTTTTCCTTTTAATTTTACTGTTAATATACATTTTGTACTCTAGGTTTTGTGTGTTGGTTCACAAACATATGGATCATGCTCTACTGCATTTTATGATTTTACTGTGGTGTTATTTTTGCCTGGACCCCAGGAAGAATATAGTCTCCACTACGGTGTAGACTAATGGGGATCCGTAACCCATTTAGGCCTGACGTCGACATAAAAAAAAGTCTTCTGAAAGAATATATGTCCATCCATCCATCTTCAACCGCTTATCCGTAGTCAGGTCGCGGGGGCAACAGCTCCACCAGAGTGCTCCAGACTTCCCTCTCCAGAGCAACATTAGTGACTTCCTCCTGGGGGATCCCGAGACGTTCCAAGGCCAGTGAGTCGATGTATTTCCTCCAACTGCGCCTTGGTCTGCCCGGGGTCTCCTCCCAGTGGGACGTGTGTCGAGGACCTCCCTAGGGAGGCGCCCGAGAGGCATCCTAACCAGATGCCCGAACCACCTCAGCTGACTCCTTTCCAGGCGAAGGAGCAGCGGTTCTACTCCGAGTCTCTCTCGTGTGACTGAACTTCACTGAAGAATATATGTTCAATTTTCAAAGATTTGTGCCACATTTTCACGATTTTTCAAAAATAGCAGACCTACAAGCTCGTAGCGCGCCACTCGGTGGCGCGCTATGAGCTTGTAGATCTGCTATTTTTCAATAGCTAAAGTATAACGTAATGCTTAAAACACCAAAAGGGGTTCCCGCCCAAAATGGATTAATACACTAAACTAAAACTAAACTGCCTGTCTGCTGCGAGAATAAAAAAAGACCACTTTCGTTACTCACCAATTACAAAGATGGGTTTTGTGGAGTTGAAAGCCTACTTTCCATAGTGGACGCACTCTGAGCCTCCTCTACCACACGTCTAAAATATACCTTTTGGCCAGAAAAGAAAATATTTCAGCGAAAGGAAAAGGGTTTTTTCTATTGATAAGATCAGTAGAGGGTGCAGTGGAGTAACTAAAACATCATGTTTTCTTCCGGTGAAATATTTTCAAGTGGCAGCGGTGGCCGAACGGTTTGCGGAGCGGTCTTGATACCGGAAGGTCGCCAGTTCGTATCCCCGGACCGGCACGTTAAAATTACCACCGCTGAAGTGCCCTTGAGCAAGGCATTGAACCACTACCATGAAATGTTCTATGAGCAGGGCCTGGCTGTAAACAAGTATCTGATGCTTAGTCCAGTTACCCTGGGTAAATATAGTAACTTTGCTTTGCTTTGCTTTCTTTTCTGGCCAAAGACTGCATTTTATACGTGTGGTGAGGGGCTCAGAGTGCCATCCACTATCTAAAATAGGCTTTCAACTCGACAAAACCGTCTTTGTATAGAGCGTCGCAGTCCCGCCCCCTTTCATGACGACGCCAGGCCCAGGAAATGATTCCCCAATGCATTTTTCCCATAGACATTTCAAAAAACGTCTTTCTAATTATTTGTTCGGCCCAAAAAATCGTGTTTGTCGTCATGATTTGTCACGACAAGAGTTGGCTTTGTACGAGGCTGAAAAGGTCTTTAAATAAATACTTTCTGAAATGTCTAAATGAACGGAGAATCATTTCCTGGGCCCTGGTAGGGGGCGGGACTGCGACGCTCTATAGATGAGTAGCGAAAGTGTTCTTTTTTATTTTTGCAGTAGTCGAGGCAACGCGACTCGACATGCGTGCGCAGGAAGTTGAAAGTGCCACAGCGTTAAGGAGACCTCGTCCTAACGCTATGGGGCTCTAGGGGGCGCTAGGGGCTCTCATGCTGGTTCTCACTTTTCCACAGGCCGTTTTGGGGATAGGATTTAGGTTTGTGGTTAGGGTTAGACTCATGTCAGGGTGGTGTTTTAGGACAACAATGGCTTTCAACCTTCATATCAAGGACCATTATTTATTCGCCATTTGAGCCACGGACCACCATTTGATGACGTTTAGCCTCTCAGACCCATTTGAGCCACGGAACCACCATTTGATGACGTTTAGCCTCTCAGACCCATTTGAGCCACGGAACCACCATTTGATGACATTTAGCCTCTCAGACCCATTTGAGCCACGGAACCACCATTTGATGACGTTTAGCCTCTCAGACCCATTTGAGCCACGGAACCACCATTTGATGACGTTTAGCCTCTCAGACCCATTTTAGCCACGGACCACCATTTGATGACATTTAGCCTCTCAGACCCATTTGAGCCACGGACCACCATTTGATGACATTTAGCCTCTCAGACCCATTTGAGCCACGGACCACCATTTGATGACATTTAGCCTCTCAGACCCATTTGAGCCACGGAACCACCATTTGATGACGTTTAGCCTCTCAGACCCATTTGAGCCACGGAACCACCATTTGATGACGTTTAGCCTCTCAGACCCATTTGAGCCACGGAACCACCATTTGATGACGTTTAGCCTCTCAGACCCATTTGAGCCACGGAACCACCATTTGATGACGTTTAGCCTCTCAGACCCATTTTAGCCACGGACCACCATTTGATGACATTTAGCCTCTCAGACCCATTTGAGCCACGGACCACCATTTGATGACATTTAGCCTCTCAGACCCATTTGAGCCACGGACCACCATTTGATGACATTTAGCCTCTCAGACCCATTTGAGCCACGGAACCAACATTTGATGACATTTAGCCTCTCAGACCCATTTGAGCCACGGACCACCATTTGATGACATTTAGCCTCTCAGACCCATTTGAGCCACGGAACCACCATTTGATGACATTTAGCCTCTCAGACCCATTTGAGCCACGGACCACCATTTGATGACATTTAGCCTCTCAGAGCCATTTGAGCCTGGACCACCATTTGATGACATTTAGCCTCTCAGACCCATTTGAGCCACGGACCACCATTTGATGACATTTAGCCTCTCAGACCCATTTGAGCCACGGAACCACCATTTGATGACATTTAGCCTCTCAGACCCATTTGAGCCACGGACCACCGTTTGATGACATTTAGCCTCTCAGACCCATTTGAGCCACACACCACCGTTTGATGACATTTAGCCTCTCAGACCCATTTGAGCCACGGACCACCGTTTGGTGACATTTAGCCTCTCAGACCCATTTGACCCACGGACCACCATTTGATGACATTTAGCCTCTCAGACCCATTTGAGCCACGGACCACCATCTGATGACATTTAGCCTCTCAGACCCATTTGAGCCACGGACCACCATTTGATGACGTTTAGCCTCTCAGACCCATTTGAGCCACGGACCACCATCTGATGACGTTTAGCCTCTCAGACCCATTTGAGCCACGGACCACCATTGGATGACATTTAGCCTCTCAGACCCATTTGAGCCACGGACCACCATTTGATGACATTTAGCCTCTCAGACCCATTTGAGCCACGGACCACCATTTGATGACATTTAGCCTCTCAGACCCATTTGAGCCACGGACCACCATTTGATGACATTTAGCCTCTCAGACCCATTTGAGCCACGGACCACCATTTGATGACATTTAGCCTCTCAGACCCATTTGAGCCACGGACCACCATTTGATGACGTTTAGCCTCTCAGACCCATTTGAGCCACGGACCACCATTTGATCGTTGGATAGGAGGATTTTGTCTACAATTCTATGCTGCATTGATGTTGGTACCGTTAGGAGAGATAACAGGCAAACGTTGATCAAAATGACAATTCTTGATTGAATATTCTTTAATTGTGTAGACTTCTTGTTAATTAAGTAATGCAGATGGTTAACAATTAATGTTAATTTTTGAACTCTTGAGAGCGTAAAATTAAACCATGTGGGTCCATTTGGTGTTAAAGATCTATATAGGTTGGTTACAAACTCTTCCATCATTTAGCTGGGGACCACCTGGAACCCCCTCAAGGACCACTGGTGAATCATTTAGCTGGGGACCACCTGGAACCCCCTCAAGGACCACTGGTTGAATCATTTAGCATGGGGACCGCCTGGAACCCCCTCAAGGACCACTGGTTGAATCATTTAGCTGCATGGGGACCACCTGAACCCCCTCAAGGACCACTGGTTGAATCATTTAGCTGGGGACCACCTGGAACCCCCTCAAGGACCACTGGTTGAATCATTTAGCTGCATGGGGACCACCTGGAACCCCCTCAAGGACCACTGGTTGAATCATTTAGCTGGGGACCACCTGGAACCCCCTCAAGGACCACTGGTTGAATCATTTAGCTGGGGACCACCTGGAACCCCCTCAAGGACCACTGGTTGAATCATTTAGCTGCATGGGGACCACCTGGAACCCCCTCAAGGACCACTGGTTGAATCATTTAGCTGCATGGGGACCACCTGGACCCCCTCAAGGACCACTGGTTGAATCATTTAGCTGGGGACCACCTGGAACCCCCTCAAGGACCACTGGTTGAATCATTTAGCTGCATGGGGACCACCTGGACCCCCTCAAGGACCACTGGTTGAATCATTTAGCTGCATGGGGACCACCTGAACCCCCTCAAGGACCACTGGTTGAATCATTTAGCTGCATGGGGACCACCTGAACCCCCTCAAGGACCACTGTTGAATCATTTAGCTGCATGGGGACCACCTGAACACCCTCAAGGACCACTGGTTGAATCATTTAGCTGCATGGGGACCACCTGAACCCCCTCAAGGACCACTGGTTGAATCATTTAGCTGGGGACCACCTGAACCCCCTCAAGGACCACTGGTTGAATCATTTAGCTACATGGGGACCACCTGAACCCCCTCAAGGACCACCGGTTGAATCATTTAGCTGCATGGGGACCACCTGAACCCCCTCAAGGACCACTGGTTGAATCATTTAGCTGGGGACCACCTGAACCCCCTCAAGGACCACCGGTTGAATCATTTAGCTACATGGGGACCACCTGGAACCCCCTCAAGGACCACTGGTTACATCAGCAAGAGTACACATGTTACCAACGAGAATCTGTATGCCGGAATATTCAGGGTGAGCGACAAAATAGCAGCCAGGAGAATGAGACTATAGCAGGACACTGCCATAGACATCAAGAACTGCCAGCCAGCAAACTGGTGTTGTGGGAACCAACACACGGGCACCGGTCACGAGGACGTCCCCCACACTAACATATGTGGATGTAGTGTACTCAAGAACGATGCAGGAGCTCAAGGATGCGTTCGGAAATGCGCCCTGAACACACTGGTGTTTATTCAGGCCTCATTCACACGTACAGTACCAAACACCAATCAAGCAATGTTTGGTCGTTTTTTTGGGCCACCACAATGCTTTTCCAATGGGAGTCACATGGTTTGATCAAACATTTGTGTTTGATTGCTGATTGCTGATTTGCTCCCCCCTCATCAAACAAAAATGTTTGGTCAAACCATGTGACTCCCATTGAAAATTAATTGGAGCAGCAATCAAACAGCAATCAGACATCACACACGGACCGAACATTTGTTGTGTAGGTGTGTATACGAAGCCTCAGGCTTCGTACACACCTTTCGGACACATTGATCTGTCCGACCGACCACTGATTACATTTTTATGATTTGACGCCTCCATGTCCCACAATGCTTTGCGCGATTTGGGCGGTTCTACGATACGGAAATAGATGCACATAATGTTCAGTGTAGTTTTCTTGACTGCAGCAGCAGCTAGCGGTAGTTTGTCGAGGCCGTTTTTCACACTCAAAGTTCACTTAGAAGGTCCGGATCAAGGACCAAGGACCAAATATTTGATTTTGGTCCATTTGGTGTTCACACTGGACTTTGTAAAGCGTACCAAATATGTAAACAAATGACACGTGGACATGTTAAGCGAACCAAATAGTGAAAAAAAGAAAAGAGGTCATTTTGCGACGGAGGGAAAAATAACATGAGGGGGTGCGGGAAATCACTGTCTACAATTTTTGGGCGCAACCTTCAATCACATGTCACACAGAGAGAAGAGAACAGCAACATGAATCATGATTGCAGCAACAACTTGAAATTGCATTAATTCTTAATAATTATTTTATTAGCCAAATAAGACAACAGATGAACAGAGGAGCAGGTGTTTGAACAATAATGTGCTTGCTGCTGGTGCATACAATTCACCGGAGACGTAGCCTATAGCCTACAACAAAGTATCCCCGAATCCCGATAAAAAGGACTTTTCTTCCATGTGTGCACCTTAACCTGATTCGATATAGGCCTATGTTATTTCTGCGCATCAAATCGACGGGCATTTCCATGTCATCTTATGGTTTAAACTTGAAGCCGTGCTGGTCAGTTAAGCTTCAAGTCAGAACAGCTCCGCTGCAGTTGAGTTGACCTATATCACGTCTTTTGCTATAGTGATGTAATCAATTAATCATTTAGGACCACCTGTGTAGCTTATTTAACATTTGCTCCATTGGCTCTTTATGCGTGCGGCCGTGCGCTAGAGCGAGACAGGATGATTTTAAATATTTCTCTGTCTGCGTCTCTCCCATAGAGCTATAAAATATATCGGGTCTCTCCCCCCACATGTGCGCGCGTCATAACTTTGCGTGGTGGCGGTGGCGCATGCTTAAAATAAACAGATCTACAAGCTTACATCGTGTACCATACCGTAAGTACCATTCGTGTCGATAACTTGTACATCTGTTATATTTGCGCATGTGAACCTCGTACGCTGCCATTACATTTCTACTCTAGGCTACTCATAGACATATGCGTCTACTATTAAAATCAATAGTGATCCCCGTAAAAAAGACATGCTTTTAGAACTAATTATTAATGCAGCCTCACAACTGCCGAGGCCCGACGGCTATTTTGGCTATCGTCCTGTATTTCTGTATATAGAATAGAACTTAGTACCAGACTGGACTCACTCACTGTCACTGGAGACAGCCGTGCGCAACTTGGACTCTCCAAGTTACGCACGGCCGTAGCCAAAAGAAGACATACAAACAAGCGATATAATAGTCTGTGTCACGTAACTCAGAAGACTACAGCCTAAACCCCACCTTCTTTAGGTGTGTACGCAGCCTCAGGCTGCGTACACACCTAAAGAACAAATGTTCGGTCCGTGTGCGATGCCTGATTGCTATTTGATTGCTGCTCCAATTCATTTTCAATGGGAGTCACGTCGTTTGATCGGACAAACCTGTCCGATGTGGGGGCGGAGGGCACAACAAACACATCGGACACCTTGTAGTCAAAACAGCCAACGAACAGGGTGGGACTTCAGATCGGACAGAAGGGTGGTTTTTAACCGCCAACTAATAGGAGAGAACTTCCGTTCTTGACAGCACTGGGTGGGGTTTAGGCTGTAGTCTTCTGAGTTACGTGACACAGACTATTATATCGCTTGTTTGTATGTCTTCTTTTGGCTACGGCCGTGCGTAACTTGGAGAGTCCAAGTTGCGCATGGCTGTCTCCAGTGAGTGAGTCCAGTCTGGTATTAAGTTCTATTCTATATACAGAAATACAGGACGATAGCCAAAATAGCCGTCGGGCCTCGGCAGTTGTGAGGCTGCATTAATAATTAGTTCTAAAAGCATGTCTTTTTTACGGGGATCACTATTGATTTTAATAGTAGACGCATATATGTCTATGAGTAGCCTAGAGTAGAAATGTAATGGCAGCGTACGAGGTTCACATGCGCAAATATAACAGATGTACAAGTTATCGACACGAATGGTACTTACGGTATGGTACACGATGTAAGCTTGTAGATCTGTTTATTTTAAGCATGCGCCACTGCCACCACGCAAATATTTAAAATCATCCTGTCTCGCTCTAGCGCACGGCCGCACGCATAAAGAGCCAATGGAGCAAATGTTAAATAAGCTACACAGGTGGTCCTAAATGATTAATTGATTACATCACTATAACAAAAGACGTGATATAGGTCAACTGCAGCGGAGCTGTTCTGACTTGAAGCTTAACTGACCAGCACGGCTTCAAGTTTAAACCATAAGATGACATGGAAATGCCCGTCGATTTGATGCGCAGAAATAACATAGGCCTATATCGAATCAGGTTAAGGTGCACACATGGAAGAAAAGTCCTTTTTATCGGGATTCGGGGATACTTTGTTGTAGGCTATACGTCTCCGGTGAATTGTATGCACCAGCAGCAAGCACATTATTGTTCAAACACATGCTCCTCTGTTCATCTGTTGTCTTATTTGGCTAATAAAATAATTATTAAGAATTAATGCAATTTCAAGTTGTTGCTGCAATCATGATTCATGTTGCTGTTCTCTTCTCTCTGTGACTGAAGGTTGCGCCCAAAAAATGTAGACAGTGATTTCCCGCACCCCCTCATGTTATTTTTCCCTCCATCGTAAAATGACCTCTTTTCTTTTTTTCACTATTTGGTTCGCTTAACATGTCCACGTGTCATTTGTTTACATATTTGGTAAGCTTTACAAAGTCCAGTGTGAACACCAAACGGACCAAAATCAAAATGCAAATATTTGGTCCTTGGTCCTTGATCCGGACCTTCTAAAGTGAACTTTGAGTGTGAAAAACGGCCTAGACAAACTACCGCTAGCTGCTGCTCCAGTCAAGAAAACTACACTGAACATATGTGCATCTATTTCCGCGTATCGTAGCACCGCCCAAATCGCGCAAAGCATTGTGGGACATGGAGGCATCAAATCATAAAAATGTAATCAGTGGTCGGTCGGACAGATCAATGTGTCCGACAGGTGTGTACGAAGCCTGAGTGCACTCGGTGCGTTGTCGTTCGAAAATCCAGTGCGCTGCGCACCGGGTGTGCCGAGTGCCCGCACTGAGCGACCCTATCCTGAAGCTGGGGTTGTCCGGTGTGAATGCGTCACAGCTGTGGTCGTTCGTAAATAAGGCACACTGAACGCACTCTGTGCCGCCCAACACACTCAACGAACTGACCACATTCCCGGTACGCATTTCCGAACGCACCCCAAAGCACCAACGAGCTGGCCGGATGTATGGAGAATCGGGATGACTGGAGGCGACGATGGAGGTCTCGTCTGAGGACGACCTAGAGAGAGTGGTGGTGCACATTAAGTGAAATTTGTTAAGTATATTTGGAGCAGTGGTCACTATGTGGTCACTATTTATTTGGCCTAATATTGCACCCGGGTAGCAGCCAGGTAGCGGGGTTAAGTGTGTTGCTCAAGGACACTTCTTCAACACACAGATTGGGTGGGTGGGTGGGCTGGGAGAGAGGGGGGGGGGGGCATTGACCTTCCTCCAGCCGTTCTCTCTCTACCCACCCACTCAGCCGTGGTCACCCTGCAGTGATGGTTAAGGTTAGGTTAACCTCTCAAAACCACCCCCCCAACACATTTTCAATTTGCATACTAACATAGAATAAAATGTGTGTGTGTGTGTGTGTGTGCGTTCGCGCGCGCGCGTGCGTGTGTGCATTTACTACCCGTGTTTATTTGCGAGAACATGTGTTCATTTAAGTGTGCAAATGTGCGCATCAACATGTTTTCTGACAAGTAGTCTATAGAATCATAATAACAATGACGGTGGTGGTGGTGGCGTCGCATGGCGTGGGGGACGTGAAGAAAGAGTGGGTTCTTTTAGCTGTAGCAGTCTCAGAACACAATGAGAGAGTTGATCACCAGCAGCAAGGCAGCACCGCTAAATGAGCTGGCACCGGTACGGTGTGTGTGTGTGTGTGTGTTGTGTGTGTGTGGCTGTGCATCCGGCTGTGACATCCTCCTGTATCCGAAAACACGGTAACACACACACACACACACACACACACACCAGCGGCCGCGAGGCGAGCTTTACCAACCAACCCCGTGAGCACTGATGCCAGAGAGAGAGAGAGGGAGAGAGAGAGAAATAGGCTGTTTGTTGGTGTCAATCAAGTAGGGGCTAACCCGACCACCACCTCTACCATACCCCCCCCCCCCCCCCCCCCACACACACACACACACACACACACACACACACACACACACACACACACACACACACACACACTCTCTCTCTCTCTCTCACACACACACACACACACACACACACACACACACACACACACACACACACACACTCTCTCTCTCCAGCCCCCCCCCCCCCCCAGTATCTCTCTCCACTCCTCCTAGGTGCCTTTTTATCAGAAGCACTTACGCGCTTCTCCACTCAGTCGTTAACGGACGGCCAGCCGACAGACAACAACGGCGTTCTGTCTCTCTCTCTGTCTGCCGTGGCGTGGCTAGAGGAGCGCTGCTTCCCCTTCACGGTATCTTGCTGCTGCTGCTGCCTGCCCTTAATCCCCGTTGCATGCATGCAGGCAGGGGGGAGAGGAGGAAAAAAAGGACCGGGGAGATAGACAAGAGAAGTAAAAGAATTATAAAGGGGAGAGAGAGAGAGAGAGAAGAATGGTGAATGGATGTGTGGGGGAGGAGGTGGAGGAGAGGAGAGAGCGAATCATTCCGGCTGGCTGGCTGGCCGCCTCTCTCTCTCTGCTGCTGCTGGGGTAAGAGACTGACTGACTGAACTGAAGGATGGCACAGTGGTTCTTTAGCCTCCATCCAAGCAACCACCACCAGACACACTGTACTGTAACTGTACTGTACTGTACTGTACACCCCGAGACAGCAGCCTCCACACCACCACCACCGCCACCAGACCAGCGGCTCTCTGCTTCGCCTGCTTCCCGCTCGGCAGCGCCTCCATCCCGGGTATAATAAGAGGTAAGCCAGGAGTCTGTCGGAGGAACGCACTGACTGACTGGATCTTTTTCTTCCGTAATGTTGAACGAACTCTCTCTACTACTAGCAGCACCGATTTGAAGCGGGATGATCGCAAAACTCATCATCATCGTCCCAGAACTTAAGACTATTATAAAACGCACTCACTCAGTCACTCTCCGATATACGCTTTTGTTTTGCCAATTTTTTTGGTCATTGATACATTGATTGAAAATTAAGCAATACCGGAGCGGTGTTAAATGTTTTTTTCCCCATTCCTCTCTGCGGCATGCAGCCTGATCCGGTTAAATCATATCAGATATAGGTTGGTTATATTTACAGATGGATTTGCAATTTGTTTGTTATATTTATTTTTGTCCTAAAACTCCCATCCGACTGCAGCTGCCCACATGGGCTGCACTAAAGATGTGACTCTCTTTCCTTTGGGAAAGAGAAAAACCCAGAAATTTGTCTTATATGTGTTTATACTTTAATTAAACTATTGTGTTTTTGTGTAGGCTATTTAACAGGCATTGTATTAACGTTACAACGATGTTGATATGATATCTTTAGGCCCACTTTTATGTATTATTCACGTAGTTAAAAAAAAAATATATTATTGCATTGTATTCTTACGGATGTATATTAATTATTTGGTTTATTAAATGCCATGTCGGCATCATTCATCATAACTTGTATCAAAAGAAACGGAATAGCCTATACCAGTTTCTCGTTTGTAGCGCCCTCTTGTGGTCGCCCGTAGTGAGACACAAACATGATGCACATGAAGCAATTAACACACTCTTTTAAACAAGAGGTATCAGTGTTGATTTTGGCAGCACATTTTAGATTTTTAGTTTTAGTCATAGGTCTCTTGAATAGTTTTCATTTAGTTTTAGTCACATTTTAGTCACCTGGGAATGTATGTTTTAGTGTTTAGTCTATAGTTTCCGTCGACTAAATATCGTACGATTTTAGTCGACTAAATCTACAGTTGATTTAGTCGACTAAAATGTATTTTGGCGGCCTTGATGCAGTCCTAATGGCTGAAAATAGCTGATCTACAAGCTCACAACGCGTCGTGCTGCGGCGCGTTGTGAGCTTGTAGATCGGCTATTTTCAGCATGCAACCAAGTGTACCAACCCCTCGGACCCAGACACATTTATTTTAAGTACATTTATTTAATTTCTTCCTTATCTCTAAGATTTGTTATCTGTTCTGCATGCACATATACCAAAACATACTTGAACCGGCATGCAATTTAATGTAGCTACAAGTATTTTTTACTATTCTGGCCATGTCAACATTTCGCAAAAGAAATGGGAGTATAGGCTATATGCACTAAAATAGACGATCTACAAACAAACTCATAACACGTCGCATAACATGATGTGCTGTAGTGTGAGCTTGGAGATTGGTTATCTTCAGCAACGAGATTTGAGATGGGGAGAAAAAGGGGTAACAGGACAGCTCACCCCTTTTCCGCCTTTCCGTTTTTTCCTCCCCATTTTGGCGGGAACCCCTTTTGGTGTTAGCATTATGTTAAGCTTTAGCTATTGAAAAATAGCAGATCTACAAGCTCATAGCGCGCCACCGAGTGGCGCGCTACGAGCTTGTAGGTCTGCTATTTTGAAAAATTGAAAAACGACTGACATAGAAACATAGCTTTTTCAGAAAACTGTCAGGATGTAGAAGACATTTTTAGAATCTGATCTCAGGTCAAAATGGGTTAAGTTTCAGGTTAAAGGAAACATTCCGTCCAAATGTCCATTTTGCTAATTCACAACAACTAATACTATACTTTGGTGTTGAACTTTGAATTTCCCTATACTTTCACGACAGCAGACGGTGAAGTCGGTTCACGGAAGTTGTTGTAGGCTATGTGGGAACTATATCCGATGACATTTGAGGAGGCTGAACCTTATACATAATACTAAATTATCAACATAATTAAAATAATATAGCCTTTCCACATGGAGTATTATTTTTTTTCCCAAAACAATACAAACAGCCAATAGCACATAAGTTATGAATCTTGAACCCAAGGCAGGGG
>NC_136809.1:52629602-52634602 GCF_951216825.1 Electrona antarctica
GATTGGAGGAGGACATGTCTTTCTTTTATCTCTTCTGTGTGTGTGTGTGTGTGTGTGTGTGTGTGTGTGTGTGTGTGTGTGTGCGTGTGTGCGTGCGCGTGCGTGTGTGCGCGCGCACATTTGTTGCAGTCATGTCAATACATAGCAGTGGGTTTGCTATTAATCGAGTATTCGTCGCTGTCAGGAGAAAAATATAAGGTTTTCTTAATTTCCTGAAAAATTTACATTTTTCATTTCCTGAATTTTTGGAGTTAGGTGGTTTCTCCCCCCCCCCCCCCCGACAGCAGGGATATGCACTTATCATGCAGTATGTCATATTTATTTGTCTGTCTGTCTGTCTGTCTGTCTCTGCAGGCTCTTCGTGACACTCAGGACCAGCTGCGTTCTCAGATCTCTAACTTTACCTTCAACCTGGGCTTCTCTGGAAAGTTCTACCATACAGGTATGTTGTCTGTCTGTCTGTCTGTCTGTCTGTCTGTCTGTCTGTCTGTCTGTCTGTCTGTCTGTCTGTCTGTCTGTCTGTCTGTCTGTCTGTCTGTCTGTCTGTCTGTCTGTCTGTCTGTCTGTCTGTCTGTCTGTCTGTCTGTCTGTCTGTCAGTCAGTCTGTCTGTCTGTCTGCGATGTTAACCCATTTAGACCTGAGACCGATTCTACAAAATTTACAATTTAGGCATTTTGGCATACACTCTTAATCCAGAGCGATTTACAGTAAGCAAGAACAAAAACATGGTAACACATCACTCGCTACTGTAGCCATTCTTACACTGTCAGTTATAATTGCACTCAGCATTTTGAAGTCTAGTTTGCGGTTCCTGAGATTTAACTTTCACATTTTCTGGCATATTAGCCCATTGACCCATTGAACAGGCTGTTCAATACTTAACATCTCTGACCATAACGTCTGACCAAAGCCTACCACGGTTTGTTTGATTTCCGAGTAAGCCATTAGACTACTATGGTGCATACATGTATTATGCATAATAATATGCATAGTTTATGAATTTAAAGTGCAGATTGATTTGAAAAGTCTGGCCGAAAATGGCCCCCGGAGGAGACATTATGGACTTAACAGACAGTAAAGTTCAAATGTACGTCTTATTGTCTCCACCAGGCCGAAGGCATGGGGAGAGAGTATGTTTTGCACTCCGTCCGTGTGTCCGTCCTTCCGTCCGTCTGTTACCAGCTAATCTCCGGCACAGTTAACCCGGTCGATGCCAAACTTTGCACACACACTCCCTGGATGCCAACGATGAACCTCTGCCCCACATTTTCCAGAACGGCCTGTTATAGCGCCACCATGAGGCAGCTTTTCACATTTTTTACCTAAAACTGCACCGATCTGCTTGAAACGTTGCATGCACACTCCCTAGAGGCCAAGGACAAACCTTTGACCTGCATTTTCCGCATCTGCCTTTTATAGCGCCACCAGGAGGCCGACTTTTGTAAAACACATTCTTTGATATTACTCCTCCAGATTCTGTCCACAAATCGTTACACAGTATCTCTATGGTCATGTGCTCAAGTCGGATCTGTCCGATATTTCATATTCCATCCTAATTGGCTATAATTGGCTTTCACAGTTTGCAAGATTGCCCCGTTTTGAACAAAAGCCTCAAATCATGAATGCCATTTACGTGAAATATTTCTCACATTTTCTTACTAGGCTGAGGAATATATCCCACCCTTTTCACATTGGCCTATTATAGCGCCACCAGGAGGCCACAACCTGACCTGCCCTGGTGGAGACCTGTGCCCCGAGGGGCACCTTTATCTAGTTAACCACTGAAACCGTACTGTATGTCTCTAGCAACCAGACACCACGTATATTCGGATTCTGGTTACAGTGTTGATTTCGTCGACTAAAACTAAGACGAAAGATGTTCGTCGACTACCTTTATCCACTGGAAACTAAATGACAAAATGAGCTATGATGACTAAAAGTAAAAGTAAATATACTGACAATTTCGTCAACAAATAAAAACTAGACTAAAATGTTAGGAAGGGACAAGACATCCAGTATAAGTCATTTTACACTTGGTTGCATGCTGAAAATAGCAGAGCTTGTAGATCGACTATTTTCAGCAAGTGTAAAATCAGTCATTACGACGGCATCAAGGCCCGCCAAAATACATTTTAGTCGGCTAAATCAACCATAGATTTAGTCGACTAAAATATTATGATATTTAGTCTACTAAAACTAGACTAACACTAAAGCATTCCAGGTGACTAAAATGTGACTAAAACTAAATGAAAACTATTCAAAAGACTATGACTAAAACTAAAACTAAAATCTCCTGCCAAAAATAACACTGTTCTAGTAGTGTGGTAGTGGGATGATGTTAAATAAATAAAACGACAAATAAATCCAGTATTGTGTTTAGAAATGATACATGTGGCCGACAATTACATGTATTGAGCTGGTATATGGCCCTTTAAACAGTGGCTTATATTTGATCTGTGGTCCCACATTATAAGATTTCTTCCATTCAATGTTTTATACGTTTTCCATTTTGGCGTTTGGGAGGGGCTCTGAAACCTCGCTCTTAAACCCGACCTCTGGACTGCGAGCTGTAGACACACATTCGTTGGAGCCATATGTGTGCAAGAGGGAGGGCGGAAGTGCACAGGAAGTGTTACGTCACGCTGTCGCTCAAGTGATTCCTGGCCAATCACAGCGCATCTTTTCCGGGACTTACTTACTTGTGTTTTGCCCTCCCTTGAACACATACGCTCCAGAGCCGGAAAGGGGTGTCTATATGTTTATACAGTCCAGTTCTTTTGGTCTGTTCCAGGCTGACATCCATAGGTACCTTTCAAAACCTGTATGTCAATGGGGTGACATGATGTCATGCAGTAAAGGCCGTGAGGGATCGGGAGTCGAACCCGCGCGGCACACCGCCAGACTTGGGACTATACCGGGCCCAAGGTGCCTGGACCGCTGAGCCACACGGCACATGGCAGGCCCATATAGTATACCCTCTCTACACTGAGCTATGTGTGTGTACGACTACGAGGCACCGGGCTTTGCAGGCATGCTGAGCGATTTAGCTTTCATAAAAGGCCCGTTGTGGTCGCACTGATGGATTGCATTGACTTTCTGCTCTCTCTCGGATAATAATTGTTTTAAGTCTGTAACGTATCAGCCGCGGTTGAAAGCCATAAACAACAACAAGACCAAGAAAGAAAAAAACAAAACACAGATAATCATCACCGCGCCGCGCTGTCATCTATCGCCATGGTTTTCATCACCATGGTCACAGACATGTGGCGAGTGTTAACCCATTCTGAACGGGAACCCCTTTTGGTGTTTTTGAGCATTATGTTAGACTTTAGCTAGTGAAAAATAGCAGATCTACAAGCTCATAGCGAGTGCCGCGCTACGAGCTTGTAGGTCTGCTATTTTTGAAATATTGTAAAAATGGGGCGGAGAATGTGCCACATTTGAGTTTTCAACTGAAAACCTTGCTTCTGGGGGACTCACTGGAACAACATATTTTCAGATGGGGGTCGGCGGACAAATAATTCTGGGGGTCCTTGACATGAAATAGTCTGAGAACCACTGACATATATAGAAACATGGGGTTTTTCAGAAAACTGTCATGATTTAGAAGACATTTGTAGAATCGTCCTCAGGTCTAAATGGGTTAACTTAATTATTTCTGTGTGCGTGCGTGTGTTTGTGTGTGTGTGTGTGTGTGTGTTTGTGTGTGTGTGTGTGCGCGTGCTGTGTGTGTGTGTGTGTGTGTGTGTGCGTGTGTGCGTGTGTGTGTGTGTGTGTGTGTGCGCGTGCTGTTTGTGTGTGTGTGTGTGCACGCGTGTGTGTGTTTGTGTGTGTGTGTGTGTGTGTGTGTGCGCGTGCTGTGTGTGTGTGTGTGTGTGTGTGCGTGTGTGTGTAGGCACAGAGGAGGAGGACGAGGGTGACGATGTACTGCTGAAGTATGTGGATGACTTCTGGTGGTTCCCGCACATGTGGAGTCACATGCAGCCCCACCTCTTCCACAACGAGTCCTCGCTCCTGGAACAGATGGTCCTCAACAAGGAGTTCGCTCTGGTAAGATACACACAGACGCACGCGCACGCACACACAGACGCACGCACACACAGGCGCACACACACAGACGCACACACACACACAGACGCACGCACACACACACACACACACACACACACACACACACACACACACACACACACACACACACACACACACACACACACACACACACACACACACCAGTGTTTTTTTTGGTGGCACATTTTCATTTTAGTTTTAGTCATAGTCTCTTGAATAGCTTTCATTTAGTTTTAGTCACATTTTTGTCGACTAAATATCATAAGATTTTAGTCGACTGAATCTACAGTTGATTTAGTCAACTAAAATGTATTTTGTCGGGCCTTGATGCCGTCGTAATGACTGATATTTACACCATGCTGAAAATAGCCGATCTACAAGCTCACAGCATTGTCAGCTTGTAGATCTGCTATTTTCAGCATGCAACCAAGTGTAAAATGACTTCAACCTCTACTGGGTCTCCTAACATTTAGCCTAGTTTTTATTTGTTGACGAAAATTGTTTTAGTCATCATAGCTTTATTAAGTTTCCATTTAGTTTTCGTCAGTGAAAAAAGGTAGTCGACGAACACTTTTCGTCATAGTTTTAGTCGACGAAAACAACACTGACACACACACACACACACACACACACCTCAGTTGCACAAAAATTCACACGCACACGACACTCTCTCACGTCCACACTAACAATGCGCAGGCTCACACAATGCATATTCATGCACAGACAGACGACGTGTGTTTTTATGAAACCACACACCGTGTGTGTCTCTGTCTCTTTCTCACTTCCTCCGTCTCTCCTGTACCGAGGTGTACAGTACTGTTCTCTCTCTCTCTCTCTCTCTGCTTTCTCTCTCTCTTTTTTTACTGTGCATATATAATTACTCTGTCCGTCCCTCACAGCCCTCCGAGGCTGTGGCTGGTTATTAATC
>NC_136809.1:52639602-52682102 GCF_951216825.1 Electrona antarctica
AGTGCAAATCTTTGAATATATATTCTTTCAGAATTTCAGTTTTTAACTCAAATCTTTGATTCTGGGGGGGGGTCCTTGGAACAACATATTTTCAGATGGGAGTCTGCGACATATTACATAACATTTTTGGGGTCCTTGAGATGAAATATTGAGAACCACTGATATAGAAACATGAGGTTTTTCAGAAAAAAAACATTAAAAAGATTTTTTTTTAAATTTCAGGCCTAAATGGGTTAAGGCGCAAGAGCGAGAAAATGTTTTTGTTTATGTATCCAAATTAATACGTCTGTTATTCCATTCTTGGAATTGACCACTTGGAACGCATTGCATGATCAATCAAAATGATAAATAATCTAAACTTTTTTTGAATTTGACTTCTTGAAAGAATGTTGTAAGCATATTGGGAGGTAAATCTTGAATGAATTGTGGTGACTGACTGCATGGCCCTGGCAGTGTGCTTATCCCATTCTGGGCGGGAACCCCTTTTGGCGTTAGCAATTATGTTATGCTTTAGCTATTGAAAAATAGCAGATCTACAAGCTCATAGCGCGCCACCGAGTGGCGCGCTACGAGCTTGTAGTTCTGCTATTTTTGAAAAATCGAAGAACGACTGACATAGAATCATAGCTTTTTCAGAAAACTGTCAGGATGTAGAAGACATTTATAGAATCTGATCTCAGGTCAAAATGGGTTATTCAGCACCATGGAGAGAGGCGTGGAAACATACACGCTCAGTATAGCCTATACCTACACTATGAAAGCCACTTTAGCTGTTTTTTAATATTTTTTAATATGCTGCTCAGTTTTAACCCATTTAGGCCTGACGTCGAAATAAAAAAAACGATCGCTCTGAAAGAATATATACCTATTCAAAGATTTGTGCCGCATTTTTACGATTTTTCAAAAATAGCAGACCTACAAGCTCATAGCGCGCCACTCGGTGGCGCGCTATGAGCTTGTAGATCTGCTATTTTTCAATAGCTAAAGCATAACAGAATGCTTGAAACACCACAAGGGGTTCCCGCCCAAAATGGGTTAATGCACACTGCACTTTGGGATTTTATGCTTATTCCTTTTATTGATAGGTTTTAAATATATGGTCCCGAGTACGATTTTCGTTTTTATATGTGAAATGACAAAATGAAGTGAACCTTTTTGCTGAAATGTGCTGGCAAAATTTGAATCAAAATGAATCATGCTATTAATTAACTCTCTCTCTCTCTTTCTGCCGATTGAGATTTATGGTCCCAAAAGCATAAATCAAGAGTGTTTTCACGTCTTGTGGGGCAAGTAGTCACGTATTGATATAAATTTGGGCAGTGTCTGTTTAAGTGAACATCCGCTGACAGTCCCGTTGACAGTATATGAACTCGGGGGCGAGTCTAATACCGTTTCATATACAGTATCACCCCCTTCATATTCTGCCTTCATATTCACATGGGGCTGAGTGATAAATATCTGACCAAAATTCTCTTGGCAGGTTAAAACGGACTAAATGAGACAGAAAGGAGTTCGATGTTGTTTTTTCTCCGAACAATAGGAGTCTCTGAGTGTGTGTAGTCTTTGCACCAACCGTTCAATCACAAATATACACCCCGTCGTGCTGTGGCCAAAATCAGACACCCCGAAACCAACCTTGTTGAAACGCAGCCTAAGCAGATCTCGGATGCCTTTGCCAAATTTTATGAACAATTATACAAGGGTCAAGAACAAGAATTTAAAAGAGAAAAGATTATTGAATTCTTGAGACCTCTCGAATTAAATAAATTGGCAGAGGGGGAAGCATCCAAATTAATAAAGCGCATCACTGAGGAGGAAATAAGAGAAACCATTTCCAACTTGAAAAACAACAAATCTCCAGGTGCAGATGGCTTTTCAGGGGAATATTACAAGGTTTTTGTAAATGAACTTTCTCCTAGGTTATGCAAATTATATAATTGTGTATTATCATCAGGAGACCCCCCAAAGTCGTGGTCAGAAGCCATCATCACGGTACTACATAAAGAAGGAAAAGACCCCATACAGTGTTCTAGTTACCGCCCAATCAGTCTTTTGTGCGTGGATTATAAAATATTAACCTCTATATTGGCGAATAGAATTCAAAAGTACATTAAACAATTAATAAATCCTCAGCAAACGGGGTTCATCTGGACTAGACAAGGGACAAACAATATTAGGAGGGCATTAAACATACAGTCACTAGCAGCGAGAGATAAAGACCCATCGATGCTCCTTAGCCTCGATGGGATTAAGGCTTTCGATAGATTAGATTGGCTCTTTTTAGAAGAGACTTTAAAAGAAATGGGTTTTAGAGAAGAATTTGTTTCTTGGATTAATCTGCTATATAATAATTCCAAATCAAGAATTAGAGTTAATGGTCACTGTTCAGAATTTTTCAAGGTTGAGAGGGGCGTAAAACAGGGAGATTCATTATCCCCTGTTCTCTACGCAATTAGTATAGAATGTTTGGCTGAAGCTATACGTCGAAATACTCAGATCCAAGGCATTCCAGACGATGGTGGGTTCGTCCACAAGGTGGCGCTATTCGCTGACGATGTTTTGCTCTTCATAAGAAATCCACTGCTCTCTATCCCCCCACTCATGCAGTGCCTGCAAAGTTATGGATCCGTTTCAGGTTATAAAATTAACGAAAGCAAATCGGAGGCAATGATGATTTCTGGGTCCTGGCCTACACAACTAAACAAAGATGTATCATATCGTTGGTCTAAACAGGGGTTTAGGTACTTGGGGATTATAATCACACCAAATCCCACACAATTATTTGATGCAAACTATACAAAATTAATTAGAGCCATTAAAAATGATCTGGGGAGATGGGATGTTCTTCCCCTTTCTTTATTGGGTAGAGTTGAAACGGTGAAAATGAATGTATTGCCTAGACTTCTGTTCTTGTTTCAGTCCTTGCCTGTCAGAGTACCCATCTCCACCTTTAAGGCACTTGATCGAATGATTTCTAAATTTATTTGGCAAAATAAAAAGCCCAGGATAAGGCTCAAAACACTTCTTTTGCCAAAAATTAGGGGAGGCCTAGGCCTTCCCAATTTAAAGCATTACTATTGGGCGGCTCAGCTGACTGCAATTGTCGCATGGATAGGTAATGATGAAGAGACAGGTTGGAACCGAATAGAACAGAGCACAATTAAAGGGGTGTCTCTGTCAGCATTACCCTTCCTTGATAAAAAAACTATTGATAAAAACAAAATTAAAATAGGAAATGAATGGATAAAGCATACATTAAAGGTGTGGGAAGCAGTTAGGAAAACACTGTGGGGACCAGGGTCAGTTTCAAGGGCAATGCCAATAGTGGGTAACATTGATTTCTCTCCATCCATAAGTGATACTGGATTCAGTCGTTGGGCTGATAAGGGTCTTAAAACCATAAATCAGTTATTTGAGGGAACAACTTTTAAATCCTTTGCTCAACTCCAGACGAAATTTAAACTCCCTTCAAGTGATTTATTTAGATATTTCCAAATAAGGCATTATATCATGGATCATAGAGAGAGAGAGCTGGTTAGGAAAACCCCAAACGAAATTGAGGTGTATTTCATTGGTATTGCAGAAAAGAATTTCCCAACTAAAAAACATGTTTCTAATTTATATAAAGCACTGGATGATGTTTCTCAAAATACATGGTACATTAAGGATAAATGGGAATTGGAATTAAATATAATAATTGAAGACAAAACCTGGGAGGACATGTGTGAAGGTTGTCACAAGGGAATAAATAGCCAGTTGTGGAAGGAATTTGATTGGAAACTCAAAACTAGATATTTCAATACTCCTCTGGTCATTTCTTCATATGTGAAAACACCATCCATAGAATTATGTTGGAGAAATTGTGGGGGAGTTGGAGACCATACACACATTTTTTGGGATTGTCCAATAATTTCAGGGTTCTGGAAAAATGTTAAAAAGGAAATTGAAAGGTGTTTGGGGTTGAATATTCCTTCTGGACCCGAGTTATTTCTGCTGGGAATTATACCCGAGGAGTTGCGTGGATGGAGTTACATATTAAGGATACTTTTACTGATTGCTAAGAAAATGATAACAGTAAATTGGAGGGAGGTAAAACCACCTACTATAACCCAATGGAAACAGAGACTGAAGCAGGTTTATATAATGGAGGAAATGACGGCAAGGTTACAATTAAAAATGGAAAGTTTCATACTTAAATGGACTTCTGTAATATTGTACTTGGGTGTTTCGGTGTATGTGTAGAGGTCTAAGAGTGCTGAGTAGGGGTTGTTGAGTCTATAAAAATGCTTCGAATGTTGGATATCTGCTGTATACTGTATTGTATTGTGAGCCATGTCTCCTGCTGTTCCCTGCCTTGTCCTGTACTGTCTGAAGAATGCTGTATTTTTGAAGTTTGTCAAGCTGTTTTTCTGTTTTTCTTTGATTTCTTTTATTGTCTCTGTTTTTGTTATGTATTTTTGTTTTCTTGTATTCACATTTATGTTTGATTTCTGTTTCATTGTTCGTGTTTCATTTTTTGAAATAAAAACAAAGTTCAAAAAAAAAAAAAAAAACAAATATACACCCCGACCGTTACGTTCTCCGTTACCTCAAGGCCTCGGTCGAGTCTAATATTCTCATTGAACCCTGCATGGAATACGGACGCAATCACTGACAATCGTATCATTAACCCATCCTGGACGGGAACACCTTTTGGTGTTTAAGCATTACGTTATACTTTAGCTATTGAAAAATAGCAGATCTACAAGCTCATAACAGCTTGTAGGTCTGCTATTTTTGAAAAATCGTGAAAATGTGTTGCAAATCTTTGAATATACATTCTTTCAGAGCAAACGTTTTTTTATCTCAAATCTTTGCTTCTAGGGGAGATCCCAGGAACAACATATGTTCAGATGGGGGTCGGCGGGCCAAATACAGATCATTCTGGGGGTCCTTGACATGAAAAAGGTTGAGCGCAACTGACATATAGTAACAAAAGTTTTTTTTTAAAAACTGTCATGATTTAGAAGACATTTGTAGAAGGGTTAAGCCACGTTTCAGTGAAACAAGGTTCCAGGTTGTACTTTATTGTTACATCTTGTGTACATAGTACCAAAAAGCACTGATCTACAAGATCTCACATAATAGGCTTTGAGTGGTAAAACTCTAGCAGTAGTGTCAAAAACACAAAATAAAACATCACCTTTTGCATAACCAGACGCACAACCTCTCACAACAATTCTGCAGTGAAGAATGAACTGGTACTTGCATACTGTGTGGCTTGATTAACTGAATGAAATACACCTGCTGGTGTCATAGTGACCTAATTAACTCAATAAACTTCACCTGCTTGTGAAAGCCACCACTCTAGGAGGGGGGAGTGTGGTACATACGAGTAAAACGTATTTTCCGTTGGCTTCCTGACAATGCAGCAGCATAGATGGCATAACGGCAATCACAGCAAACAAAGGTATAGAATAAAGAGTGCAAGAAAGAGCAAACAACGAGTAAAAAAAAAAAAGAAGTAAAGTAACATTTTGTACATCTACTTGTTTTCCCTGTCGCTCCTTCTGCACTACACTCTTGTATAATAAAGGTTAGGGCATCAATGTTAGCACCCTGAAACACAACACTTTGTCCGACAGCAACCAGCTACGAGCAGCTACTCTAGCCAAGAAGAAACGGTTTTATATATCACTTCAAGAAGACTATAGTAAAATACGCACATCACTTCGTGGAGGTGCTGGGTTCAAAAAGTGACATAGGAAAAGAGAAGGGAAAGAAGAAAGAAAGAAAGAAAGAAAGAAAGAAAGAAAGAAAGAAAGAAATTCAGAGTGTCTGATAAAAATGTATATCAAATATCTAAATACTGAATCAGGCAAATAAAAAAACGGCCACACTCCCCCCCTCCTATGTCACTATGACACCAGCAGGTGTATTTCATTCAGTTAATCAAGCCACACAGCATGCAAGTACCAGTTCATTCTTCACTCATATGCTCCAAAAGGTTTATTTCATTGACAACGTTTCGAGCCAAGGCTCTTCATCTGGTCAAACTCAAGATGTGAGTGATCCACCCACTTAAATAGACACCCACGGGTTCAGGCAGCCGTACGTTTGACCAGATGAAAAGCCTTGGCTCGAAACGTCGTCAATAAAATATACCTTTTGGAGCATATGAGTGTGCGGGTTCCCTTCTCTTTTCATATCTCACTTCAACCCTGCAAGACCTATACTGTTTTACTTCTGCAACATTTTTATTTTATTTTATTTTATTTTATTTTAAAATCCCTGTAATATATATATATATATATATATATATATATATATATATATATATATATATATATATATATATTGTGATCATTACAATGTCTAGAACATGTTTTATTCATTATTGTGAAAGGTATCCCCCAAATATAAATGATTAATTTATTATTATTTTAATAATTATTATAAATGTGCATAACATTTGCATAATTTTTTTCCCCCCATTTCCTCTGATAAGTCCTATACTATAGTAGAGTACAAAGTAGTAGTAGTAAGATTGAAATCTCTTTTTTTTGCAAGTAGAAATATATGTGGGTCTTGCAGGGACAATTATGTGCTGCAATTTGTCTTCTCTCCACTGCAGACGGCATACTGCATGTCTCTAGATATAAACATCTGCAATAAGCCAATATCAGCTTATAATATCAGATATATATACGAGTCTGGCTCTAGTGCTGCTGTACGTGTGCAGGCTGAATATGAACCTAAATCTAAATATCTGATGGTGACAAAATGAAAGCAAGATTGCAAAGCAACATTATGTATGAGCGTTGCTGCTGCTGCGGCTACTACTAATCTAAAGGGATCTTTCACTTTCAAATAAGCTTGAGGTCATTTTAAACTCTGGCTTTTGTGTGCAGTCCACCCACCCCAGGCCGTTTTTTAATTTGCCTGATTCAGTATTTAGATATTTGATATACATTTTTATCAGACACTCCCCCCAATTTCTTTCTTTCTTTCTTTCTTTCTTTCTTTCTTTCTTTCTTTCTTTCTTTCTTTCTTTCTTTCTTTCTTTCTTTCTTTCTTTCTTTCTTTCTTTCCTAACCTAATAGAACCTAATAGAATATGCACATTTTGGTCTTCCATGAAGAAAAAGGATAATTTGCTCCAATGTCATGTATTGATATAATAAGGTTGTTGATAAAACACGGCCCCCTCACACATTAGAAGGCCAGAACCAAGGACGGGTGATTTAACCCATTATTCTGGGCGGGAACCCCTTTTGGTGTTAGCATTATGTTATGCTTTAGGTATTGAAAAATAAGCAGATCTACAAGCTCATAGCGCGCCATCGAGTGGCACGCTACGAGCTTGTAGGTCTGACGTAGGTCTGACATAGAAACAAAGCTTTTTCAGAAAACTGTCAGGATGTAGAAGACATTTTTAGAATCTGATCTCAGGTCAGAATGGGTTAATACACAGTCAAAAAGAGTGTTCATGTGTAAATAAGTCTTTGTTGAAAAATACATTAATTTTCTTTCTTTGGGCTTTTCTGACTTTATTGATAGTATCAAGTGAAGATAGACAGGAAAGAGGGAGAGAGAGAGAGAAGGGGAGAGACACACAGCAAAGGTCGTCATGAACGGGACTCGAACACGCAACCCGCTGTCTTGTGCGGCATGCGCCTGGAGCACTAGGCCAGTGCACGCCCCAATAAATTCTGCAATTGCGCTCTGTGGTCTTCTAAAACTGCAACTCAATGACACTCGCCTTAGTGTGTGTGTGTGTGTGTGTGTGTGTGTGTGTGTGTGTGTGTGTGTGTGTGTGTGTGTGTGTGTGTGTGTGTGTGTGTGTGTGTGTGTGTGTGTGTGTGTGTGTGTGTGTGTGTGTGTGTGTGTGTGTGTGTGTGTGTGTGTGTGTGTGATGTTTAGACCTCCCCAATGCATGCTTAGCTTTACATTTAATGGATTCACCATGTGGCTAAAATCCAGGGTCGAACTGGCCCTGTGTGTGTGCGTGCGTGCGTGCGTGCGTGCGTGTGTGCGCGTTTTTTTTTTTACACACAGGCTTTTTTATGTGACAGGCTGTAAGTAATGAATCCCCTTTTTACAATTATACATCCCCATTTAGCGATGAATAATCTATCAATCACTCGTTAACCCATTCTGGACGGGAACCCCTTTTGGTGTTTTTAACTAAGCATTATGTTATACTTTAGCTATTGAAAAAAATAGCAGATCTACAAGCTCCTAGCGCGCCACCGAGTGGCGCGCTACGAGCTTGTAGGTCTGCTATTTTTGAAAAAAATCGTGAAAATGCGGCACAGATCTTTGAATATATATTCTTTCAGAGCGAACTTTTTAAAATTTCCTAAATGGGTTAAGACGACAACAAGGAGAGGAGAATGGTTGGTTTTAGCGCCCGTCCTCCCTCCCTCCCTCCCCTCCTCTCTCTATCTCTCACACTCACACTCACTCACTGGCGGTGTCAGTCAGCTGCTGCTATCTCAGAGCACACAACAGCATGCATCTTACAGACAAAGAACCCTTCATGTGTGACACAACACATTCCCAATTAGCATCGTTTCGCCGCCTGTTTGTGCGCACATCAAGCAGGGAACAACGGGATGAGCAGGTTGTCAGTTCTCTCATCATCAGTCCCTAAAATTATGCTCTTATCGCTTGACATCTTGTCAAATTAGACATTCATTCTGTTGTACTGCGTGCCATTGAATAAACAAGAGAGCTGACATTTTGAAGGATTATTATTATTGTTATTATTAGGTATCAAGACCCCTTATTGTTTTTGTACTTTGTAAAAACTATTCCGCCATTTTTTGCAGTTTTGGTTGTGATGGAGTCTGGATAATAAAGTTAAGCAGAAAATGACAGATTTTCAACAGTTTTTAGCTTGAAACTTTGAATTGGGCGTGCGGCACCAGCATATCAGAGATCATTATTAATCTTCTCTCCCCTTTTCTCTCTCTCTCTCTCTCTCTCTCTCTCTCTCTCTGTCTCACACACACTTTCTCTCTTTCTCTCTATCACTCTCTCGTTCTCTCTCGCTAACTCTTAGTGGGGTTCCGTCTCAATGTTAAATTTAGTTGTCATTTACAACTCATGTAAAAGTTTAACTTTCACTACTAATTTGAAGGTGAGGGTCTATAGAACAATTTTGGTTCGTGTGGCAACCACCCAGATAAAAATAAAATCACACCCGTGTGAACTGAGTGGTGTAAGGTCTGTCTGACGTAATGAAATCATGTCTGACGTAATGAAATCACACCCGGATGTGATTTCACAACTGGCTTTTTTTGTGCAGAAAAAATGAGCATGGTTGCTACGGTCATCCAGTTCACCCGGGTGTGATTTCATTACGTCAGAAATTATTTTGAACATAGCAACCATGCTCATTTTTTCTGCACAAAAAAGCCAGTTGTAGGAGTGGTTTACACCACTCAAAAATGGTGTATGTCCACAAAAATAGCAAGTAGTCCAGCATCTATGTGCAGTATTTTTATGGAATTGTGAATACCACGTAAATGATTTGATTGGCTGAGCACGGAATGTGACGCATGATGATAAGAGCGCCCCTCATTTTTTTTTAAAAGTGTACATGAAGTGTTAAAATGATGTTTGTACACTAGGTGTCACTGTTGAACAGAGTCTCAGGGCGGGGCTTAATACTTGACCATATTAGGAAGATCAACGGGAATCGACTTCCTTGATTGGTCAACCCAAACCATCGGCTTCACGGATTGGACAAACTTTGCGTGGTGTTTGTGTCTGAACGAATATAAGTGAAGACGCATAATATTCCATGCATTTACACATCAGGACTTGACCGATAGGATACCATTGACCAATTGGATACCATTGACCAATAGGATACCGTTGACCAATAGGATACCGTTGACCAATAGGATACCGTTGACCAATAGGATACCATTGACCAATAGGATACCATTGACCAATAGGATACAATTGACCAATAGGATACCGTTAACCAATAGGATACCATTGACCAATAGGATACCATTGACCAATAGGATTTAACCACTGTGGTACTGTTGTGAGTAATGTTACGCTGGGCGGTGCGTCTGAGAGGACCAGGAACAGCCAATCAGAGAGCTGTGACAGTGAGACACTGTGTGTACTCCTTTGGAGGTGACAAGGATCACATTGATGTGCACGTCTTCAACACAGTGTCTTTGACCTGGAGGAAGTTGACCCCAGAGACCCCTGGAAGAGGAGAACGCCACATTGAGGTTCCATCCTGGAGCAAGGGCCACACAGCTGTGCTGATAGAATATACTGTCTACCTCTGGGGAGGGTGGACTAACCCAGGTTACTGCAACGTGCTTTATGCCTTTGATGTTGATGCCCACACATGGTTCAAACCACAGGTTTCTGGGACCGTTCCAGAGGAGAGGTACTACCACTCAGCCTGTGTTTTGGAGAAGGTCATGTTTATCCATGGAGGAAGGACCCAGACTGGATATGAATACACCATCTACAAGTTGGACACCACCACAATGGTCTGGTCTTTAATTAACACCAGAGGAACTCCACCTTCTGCTTCAGCATTTCCGTCTGCCACCACCTTCATCGGGACAAAGATGTTTTTATTCGGAAGCGATCAGACCATCAGAGTGTTTGACACAGAGACCCACCTCTACATGAACACACCTTCTGCACAGCTTCTTCCAGAAAGACATCATCGTCATTCAGCCTTTACCTACAATGGAGAGCTGTACATAGTTGGTGGTTACAATAACCAGTATTTAACTAAAATGTGGAAATTCAGTCCAGAAACATCCTCCTGGAAGAAGGTTGAGCCCAAAGGGGAAGGCCTATGTTCATGGGCGTTTAATATGTGCTGTTGCATGGTGGGAGATCATATCGTCCTCTTTGTCACCTCTGGTGACCTGTATGTCTTAGACTTCAGTCCCAGCCTCAAGACATTATGCAAGCTAGCAGTTATTCAGTACGGTCTGGAGCAGTCTGAACTCCCACACAACATCAGGTGGGAACTTGCAGCCATGACTACCAAACATTAACAAAAAAACAAAATCCCAAAAATATCAAACATAGAGGCCGAAAAATATGTGAAGTGTCAGCCATGATGACTACCAACAGCAGCTGAATAAACCAACACATAATAAAATAAATAATGAATAAATAACAATGAAATAGGCAGAAAATATCACCGAATAGTGTATGCAATTAATGCATTCAAAAGAGCTGAATAAATGTTTTATGGACCCAGAATAGTGATTATTATTTAAGTTAAGTTTTGCCATAACCATTTATTATGCCATAAATCAGGTAGCTTTAAGGTACGGCCATGACAGCAATGGTAGGAAAAAATATATATAATATTAATCATATTCAGATATAAGGGCTGGTGTTCTGGCAATGCCGGATACTGGCAGTTCAGGGGCAGAGCTGGTTGGCGAGCTGGGCGGGTTCAAACATTTTCTCTTTGACGCAATTGGTCAGAGCTACTGTCAGTCAAAGCATTGAACGTCACTGTACCAAAGCCCGCCCATATTGCATACCGTGTCCCGATTGGCCACACCAGTTCTCTGGTGTAGGAAATGGGCGTACACTTGAGCCTCACCAGACCGTAATCCGCCGGCAGGCAATTTTTCTTTGCCAACGGCTGATTCGGTCTGGCTTATTAGCCATTAGTCTGCTTATTAGTCTGATGAGGAGTAGTACACGGAGTACGCCGGCTGATGTCCTGGGCTCACTTGACTCTCACATGTCAGTTTGAACAGTACTGTACAGTGTACAGTACTACATCGATATTACACATTTTGATGTGCATGTTGTAAATAGTACTGTAGCACTGTATTCCTCATCCTTGACAATGTAGGATTAGTCACCAGAAGCAAGATCCTAGGTGGTCTATAACCTGAATTGGTAAAATAACAGCAGGTGGTCGTGGCCATTTTGGAAAATGGCGGCCAGGTCACCACGGGACAACTCTGCGATGGCAGAAAAATGTTCCTTATGGCATGATTTAACTGTGAGCCAAATGTCATGCTTTTATCGTAAAGTGCACGATTTCCACGCGTAGAGGCTGGGCTAAGTGGGGTATTATATTCCAATATCTAACTGTAGTTCCTTGCATACTGTATTGTCTCATTTGTGTGAAATATAAGAGATTTTCCAATCATATTTTATTTTTATACAATTACTCATTCATGATAACATACTGTAGGTATATACACTAACCTCACCATTCTAGGTTCAACAGAACAGAAGTTAGGTGTAATTTGATGTACATTGGTGGCCTTTTTTTTCATATCAGCATATTCAAAACATTTGAAATCCAGTTTTTTCCTCACACAGTATTGATTTGATATAGCAAAATAAAACAAGAAAAAACAGCAATTGTAAGAAAATTAAAACTTCCGATTCCGATTTTGGCCATTTTGGAAATTGGGCAAAATATATATATTTTTTTAATTTGTAGACTTGCCACTCAAACTGAAATTGTTCTATACGCCATTATCTACAAATTAGAAGTGAAAGTTAAACTTTTACATGAGTTGTAAATGACGATGTGTCTAGGGACCCCACTATCTTGCTTTCTCTCTCTCTCTCTCTCTCTCTCTCTCTCTCTCTCTCTCTCTCTCTCTCTCTCTCTCTCTCTCTCTCTCTCTCTCTCTCTCTCTCTGGTATACGTCTTTGTTTTGTGTTTGCTCTCTGTAGGACTTGAAGTTCTCTCGAGGTCATAAATTGGTGCTTGTGTCTCTTTCGGCAGATTGAAAACCATCCAGTGAGCTGTCCATATCACAGCAAATCGGACTGAGACATGGGACTGTGTGTGTGTGTGTGTGTGTGTGTGTGTGTTTGACTGTGTGTGCGCGTTTGTTTTTAAAATGTACTATATCAGTTTGAGCTATAGCCGTATGGATAATTGGTTTGGTGAAATAGTGCTGAGTGTCTGTGGCACCAGTGGCCTTTTCATCGTGTGTGTGTGCGCGCGCGCGCGCGCGTGTGTGTGTGTGTGTGTGTGACTGTGTGTGTGTGACTGTGTGTGTGTGTGTGTGTGACTGTGTGCGCACCGCTGCCGTTGTTTTATAGCAAAACCAATATCTGTTCTACACAGGCTTACATAGCTCTCTATTTCATAGAGTTCTGCCTCGACGTGGAGTTTACAACAAAAAGTAAAACTCCTCTCCTCTCCTCTCCTCTCCTCTCCTCTCCTCTCCTCTCCTCTCCTCTCCCCTCCTCTCCTCTCCTCTCCTCTCCTCTCCTCCCCTCAAATTGTAACGCTTCAATGTTTCAACGAATGAATCACAATTAAATTGTCGTGTCATCATGTGACTTTTATCCCCCTTGGACAAAATTAACCCATTTGGACCTGAGGTCGATTCTACAAATGTGTCCTACAAATCTTCTGAAAAACCTCATGTTTCTGTATGTCAGTGGAGGCTCAAACTATTTCATGTCAAGGAGCCCCTAGAATTATCTGGCCGCGGACCCCCATCTGAAAATATGTTGTTCCAGAACAACATTCCAGAAGCAAAGATTTGAGTTAAAAACGCTCTGAAATAATCTATATTCAAAGATTTGCACTTACATTTTCACGATTTTTTTCAAAAAATAGCAGACCTACAAGCTCGTAGCGCGGCACTCGGTGCCGCGCTATGAGCTTGTAGATCTGCTATTTTTTCAAATAGCTAAAGTATAACATAATCCTTAAAAAACACCAAAAGGGAGTTCCCGCCCGAAACGGGTTAATAACTAATGACAAAATAATGTGTCTCGTGTACCGGGAGTCTGTCTCTTTCATTCCAGCGGTGCGTTCTCATTATGCGATACTTTATTTTTGGTCTTGTGTGACTGGCTGAGCTGTGACTGCCATGGCAACTAACATTCCCTCGTAGGCCTCGCATCGTTATGTCTTGATTTGACGTAATTGTTCCTGCAGACTGAAACACACGACGCGTTCATTGTGAGCTGGTTATGGAAGCGCAGTTGTTTCTAGTAATGGGGAAAACATAATTAATAATACATCTAGCCAATGATTGCATTGCCTACGGTATACAATAATGGATGTCGGGGTGGAAGTGGTAACCGGTTTGAGCGCTTTTTTTTGTTTTACCACAACCAAGTACAGGTAAAGGGTTTTTCTTCTGCATGTGTGTGGTCTTAGATATTGACAAGCTTTTGCCACAAACATTCCCCTCGCCGTTAGGTCTGCGCCCTCCGTTGGGTCTTTTAAATCACAACTTAAAACATTTTTATATTCACAAGCCTTTGCACCACCGACATGATCTTGCACCTTTCCTTTTTCCTATTTGCCTGTTGTTTTACTATTGACGTCTTCTGCACTGAATTGTACTGTATTGTATTGTATTGCATTTTATTGTATTGTATTGTATTCCACTATATTCTGCCTTGTGAAGCACTTTGGTACAATGAGAGTTGTTTTTAAATGTGCTATATAAATAAATTTGATTTGATTTGATTTGACAAACGGTACAACCAAAAGGTCTCTTATAGCCTGATGTATAAGCTTTGCTACAAACGGTACAACCAAAAGGTCTCTTATAGCCTGATGTATAAGCTTTGCTACAAACGGTACAACCAAAAGGTCTCTTATAGCCTGATGTATAAGCTTTGCTACAAACGGTACAACCAAAAGGTCTCTTATAGCCTGATGTATAAGCTTTGCTACAAACGGTACAACCAAAAGGTCTCTTATAGCCTGATTTATAAGCTTTGCTACAAACGGTACAACCAAAGGGTCTCTTATAGCCTGATGTATAAGCTTTGCTACAAACGGTACAACCAAAAGGTCTCTTATAGCCTGATGTATAAGCTTTGCTACAAACGGTACAACCAAAGGGTCTCTTATAGCTTTTTTTTCCCACAAAAAAACAAACGGATTACTATGAAAACCTGCATAACCCGTCCGTCACTCACGCCTCCATATATAGTTGTCAGTCAATCACGCCTTGTGACACGCTGATTTATCATCACCTGGATCTCCATATATGAAGATCACGACACTGACCTCATCATCAAACCCCATACATGGTTTTGACATATTAGATCTGCATAATATATGGAGCCGGCCTGCAGCAACTCTACATCTGACCTCACTGACACACCAGATTAAATAGTTTTTAAACTCCTGCTTCTCAACTGTGCCGTATTAAGAAGCTCTGTTGTTTCAGCGCAACCGCGCCCTCAGGGCGTCTTACTGGTAGACGGATAGATAGATAGATAGATAGATAGATAGATAGATAGATGGTGGACTATGCGTGGCAGGGGGGCGTCCTCTTCCCTGAGCCAGGCCTAAACCTGACCACCAGGGGGCGTCCATTTCCCTGAGCCAGGCCTAAACCTGACCACATGCCATTATGTGTGGTTAAAGCATGCAGTTTAACCCATTTAGCCTTAGGACTCTGAAAGAATATATATTCAAAGATTTGTGCCGCATTTTCTCGATTTTTTAAAAATACAAGCTCGTAGCGCGCCACTCGGTGGCGCGCTACGAGCTTGTAGATCTGCTATTTTTCAATAGCTAAAGTAGTTAAAACACCAAGGGGTTCCCGTCCAGTATGGGTTAACAATGCAGTGGTGTGCTCACATACCTATACATCTTTGTGTGCGTGTGTGTGTGTGTGTGTGTGTGGTGTGTGTGTGTGTGTGTGTGTGTGTGTGTGTGTGTGTGTGTGTGTGTGTGTGTGTGTGTGTGTGTGTGTGTGTGTGTGTGTGTGTGTGTGTGTGTGTGTGTGTGCGTGTGTGTGTGTGCGTGCGCAGGTGTTGCCTCGTCAGACGTGCGGCCTGTTCACCCACACCATCTACTATGAGGAGTACCCCGGTGGGCCCAAAGAACTGGACAAGAGCATCCGTGGAGGGGAGCTGTTTCTCACCGTGCTGCTCAACCCGGTGAGTCACGCACGCACGCACGCACGCACGCACGCACGCACGCACGGAGGGGAGTTGTTCCTGGTGATTTGCCACTGTGTATTCTCGGTTGAGGGCCTAATTTACTTTGGGTTTTTGTTGTGTTTTTCCAACAGGTGATATAATTGTCTTGTTGCATTTGTATAATTTGGTTAGTGGAGGTTGTTTTAGTCATGGGGGCATGGGGGAGTGGTGGCGGAGGTTGTTTTAGTCAGGGGAGGGGTGGTGGGGGTGGTTTTAGTCAGGGGAGTGGTGGTGGCGGAGGTTGTTTTTGTCAGGGGAGGGGTGGTTGGGGTTGTTTTAGTCAGGGGAGGGGTGGTGGTGGGGGTTGTTTTAGTCAGGGTACGGGTGGTGGGGGTTGTTTTAGTCAGGGTAGGGGTGGTGGAGGTTTTTTTAGTCAGGGGAGGGGTGGTGGGGGTGGTTTTAGTCAGGGGAGTGGTGGTGGCGGAGGTTGTTTTAGTCAGGGGAGTGGTGGTGGGGGTTGTTTTAGTCAGGGGAGGGGTGGTGGGGGTTGTTTTAGTCAGGGGACGGGTGGTGGGGGTTGTTTTAGTCAGGGGAGGGGTGGTGGGGGTTGTTTTAGTCAGGGGAGTGGTGGTGGGGGTTGTTTTAGTCAGGGGACGGGTGGTGGGGGTTGTTTTAGTCAGGGGAGGGGTGGTGGGGGTGGTTTTAGTCAGGGGAGTGGTGGTGGCGGAGGTTGTTTTAGTCAGGGGAGTGGTGGTGGGGGTTGTTTTAGTCAGGGGAGGGGTGGTGGGGGTTGTTTTAGTCAGGGGACGGGTGGTGGGGGTTGTTTTAGTCAGGGGAGTGGTGGTGGGGGTTGTTTTAGTCAGGGGACGGGTGGTGGGGGTTGTTTTAGTCAGGGGACGGGTGGTGGGGGTTGTTTTAGTCAGGGGAGGGGTGGTGGGGGTTGTTTTAGTCAGGGGAGTGGTGGTGGTGGGGCAAAATTCTGTGAGAATAGTCTCAATTGAATGTTTGTCCCAATTAGAAAATTCCTGATTTGCCAGGGGACCCCACACTTCACTACCATACAGGGCAATTGGTTCAATAATTGATTTGAACATTTTCAGCCAAATTCGAATTGGAATATTAATTTTGACAGATTTTCTAATTATATAGAAAGCCCTTCTTGCCTTTTCCCTCAGGTCTCTCTCTCTCTCTCTCTCTCTCTCTCTCTCTCTGTCCCTATATCTCTCTCTCTATCTCTCTATCTCTCTATCTCTCTCTCTCTCTCTCTCTCTCTCTCTCTCTCTCTCTCTCTCTCTCTCTGTCCCTATATCTCTCTCTCTATCTCTCTCTCTCTCTATCTCTCTATCTCTCTCTCTCTCTCTCTCTCTCTCTCTCTCTCTCTCTCTCTCTCTCTCTCTCTCTCTCTCTCTCTCTGTGTCAAGGTTGCCTCTCACAGCGAGACCATGTTCATCTCCCCACTTTAAATTAGGTCTCACCACAGGGGGGTGCTACCGCACGCACGCACGCATGCACACACGCACGCACGCACGCTCGCACACACTCGCACGCACGCAAATTGAAAGATGGAGAGCTGAGACCATACGCACGCACGCGCACACACACACACACACACACACACACACACACACACACACACACACACACACGTGTACGCACACGTGTACGCACATGTACTGTACACAAACACACACTCTGCTTCCCACTCACGCCTGCTGTGCTTGTCTGCTTGACTTGACTCTGCTGTTGAATTAAGAAATAGAATTATATGTGACTGGCAGCTCATTCACACACACACGCACGCGCACACACACATGCAAACGCGCACAGACACATGCACACTCACGCACGCACAACGACTCACAAGCATGAGTGGCCGAAAAAAGTCAAACGTTGGCCAGAGAGGGAGAGAGGCTAACAATCCTCTCACTCCATCCACTACCATTGAAAAAGTATTTTTATTGTATCGAGAGAGAGAGAGAGAGAGAGAGAGAGAGAGAGAGAGAGAGAGAGAGAGAGAGAGAGAGAGAGAGAGAGAGAGAGAGAGAGAGAGAGAGAGAGAGAGAGAGAGAGAGAGAGAGAGAGAGAGAGAGAGAGAGAGAGAGAGAGAGAGAGAGATAATTCATTTGGGCGAATAAAAAAAAAAGCTACATTGAAATAAAAACTTTAATTGGATTGATTATTCCAGTGCTAATTAGCCAGAGCAGCAGCGTTTAGAAGACCAGTACACTATCCACATCCATCCCTAGAACATCCCTCTCTCCATCCGTCTCTCTCTCTGTGTTGCGCACAGACACGCACGAACAAACGCACGCGCACACACACACACACACACACAGCAGCAGCAGTATCAGGGTCCATTGAAGTGTCAGGTGTGGGAGAGCTTCACTACAGGGGCTGTCAGCACCCACAGAACATCACAGCGTCAGCTGCAGCTGGGCTCTCTCTAGCTCCTCCTGTACCTCTTTAGTTTACACCGTTTTCCTTTATCATTTGTACTGCCTGCCCCGCATGTCTGTCTGTCTGTCTGTCTGTCTGTCTGTCTGTCTGTCTGTCTGTCTGTCTGTCTGTCTGTCTGTCTGTCTGTCTGTCTGTCTGTCTGTCTGTCTGTCTGTCTGTCTGTCTGTCTGTCTGTCTGTCTGTCTTATAAACCAAGCAGTTTGAACAGTTAGGCCTGGTATATACTGTATTGATCATATTATTGATATTGTGATGAAACTACTGTAGATGCCATCCAGGATGGATTGTGGACTGTTACTGTTCTAAAATACCCTCTTAGATATTATTTAACTATAACTTATACCGGTATAATTATTTATCAGAAACCTGTGTAAGTATTTTTTTGCTACAGCACCAATACTCATCCCCACTATGTTTTGACAATATTTATATTGAAGTATCGGGTCACAAACATATTTTCAATATTTTTATTTTTATTTTGGCGCAGCCCTATACTAATTAGGGATGTAGCTCGATAACCGATATACCCGGAAATATCCGATAACAAGCTTATCGAGTACCCCGTTATCAATAAGCTTTGGGCTTATCAAGCCTGTTATCGAACATAGCGGCCCATGGCATCATGTTTAAACAATCAAGACAAGAGGCGATCAAGAAATACATCTAATCACCCATGCTGGTACAAACTTGTCTAAAAGTGTATTGATACCTGCCAACCAGCTAATATTAACCAGTTAACAGTTTCCTTAATATTATGTTATTGGTAAAAAAAGGTCAATTAGCCCTTCACTAAGTCCCTCCCCAACCCATCCTTGTCCAATAGGCACGTTAGCAGCGGAGAAAGCTTGACCTGCATAGCAACCGTTGCTAAACTATTTGGATTGGCATTGGCCAATCGTTTTTTGGGGTGTGATTTAGTGAAGGGCTAATTGCCTTCCCGTCTGTTAGAAAAGTACTGTATTTGAAGGCCCTAGTAAAAGATACCGGTTCTGTTTAGAATTTATTGTCTCCCGTCTTTCCACAAAATAATAGAAAATGCTCGATAGCGGGCTCGATAAGAACCCGGCTCGATAAGCCTGATCGATGAGGTGATCGTAAAAAATGGCGGGCAGGAACCCCTTTTGGTGTTTTAAGCATTATGTTATACTTTAGCTATTGAAAAATAGCAGATCTACAAGCTCATTGGTAGGTCTGCTATTTTTGAAGAATCGTGAAAATGTGGCGCAAATCCTGACCGAAAACTGTCAGGATTTAGAAGACATTTTTATAAATTTCGACGTCAGGTCAAAATTCACTAACCATCTCGTCATTTCTATAGTCCTCATCGTTGGAAAGTCCTCAAACTGATTAGCATTTTTCGTGTAGTTGTTGTTCTAGGACATTTTTTCCAGTGGAGGCGTTTCTGACGTTGCATCGTGGGGTATGTTTAGGATGTGATGAGAGGTGCCAGATTGCATTCTCAGACAGTGGAAGGAACGGGGGCGTGCATGCGTGCTTGCATGCGTCGCTGCTTGCGTGCGTATATGTGTGTGTGTGTGCGTATATGTGTGTGCGTGCGTGCATGCGTGCGTGTGAGAGATACAGACAGTGAGACACAGAGATAGAGAGAGAGTATAGCTAATTTGAGCTAATTCAACTTCATTTCTGTAAGGGAGAGTTTCTTAACCCATTTTGGGCGGGAACCCCTTTTGGTGTTCTAAGCATTATGTTATACTTTAGCTATTGAAAAATAGCAGATCTACACACTTGTAGGTCTGCTATTTTTGAAAAATCGTGAAAAAATGTGCCTCAAATCTTTGAATATATATTCTTTCAGAGTTTCAGTTTTTAACTCAAATCTTTGCTTCTGGAGGGTCCCTGGAACAACATATTTTCAGATGGGGGTCGGCGGCATACTACATATAATGTTTGGGGTCCTTGACATGAAATAATGAGAACCACTGATATATAGAAACATGGGTTTTTCAGGAAAAAAAAGAGAAATTTTAAAAATATTTTTTTTTTAATTTCGACGTCGGGCCTAAACGGGTTAAACATTAGTTCTTAATGCGAGTTTCTTAATGTGAGCTAATTGCATTTTTGTTCCCCCTCAGTTAACCCGATTGTTGTGCCCTTCTCTCTTCCCTTCTTAACCCACTTAGACCTGAGAAAAGATTCTACAAAATGTCTTCTAAATCCTGACAGTTTTCTGATAAAACCCTATGTTTCTATGTCACTCGTTCTCAAACATTTTCATGTCAAGGTACCCCCAAAAATATATGTAATCGGCCGCCAACCCCCATCTGAAAATATGTTGTTCCAGGTGACCCTCCCATGCAGAAGCAAAGATTTGAGTTAAAAACGTTCGCTCTGAAATAATAATATATTCAAAGATTTGTGCCACGTTTTCACGATTTTCAAAAAATAGCAGACCTACAAGCTCGTAGCGCGGCACTCGGTGCCGCGCTACGAGCTTGTAGATCTGCTATTTTTCAATAGCTAAAGTATAACATAATGCTTTAAAACACCAAAAAAGGTTCCCGCCCAAAATGTGTTAATCAGTGTAATCACAGTTGATGCTGTGTTCCTGCGGTATCTCTTAATGAGGAGACTTATCCAAACACAAAAGCAATTTAAACCCTGGATGAGGGGGCTAGCTCCCTTGGCATGCACTGACGCATGCCTGTGTGCACGCACGCCACGCACACACACACACACACGTACACACACGTCGGCGCTTTTTGTTCATATACTTTATACTCTTCTTTGTTAACGTATGGAACATTATTTCCCGCCGATCCGTTGCCATCCACATCGGAACACAAAGCGTGTTAATTAGTATGTGTATTAATCCATTTTGGACTGATGTCGAAAAAAAAAAGGCTTCTAAATCCTAACATTTTTTCTGAAAAAACCCTGTTTCTATGTCAGTGGGTGCTCAACCTTTCTCATGTCAAGGACCCCCAGAATTATCTCTATTGGGCCACGGACCCCCATCTCAAAATATGTAGTTCCAGGTACCCCACCCAGAAGCCAAAATTTTGATTAAAAATGTTCGCTCTGAAATATATATTCAAAGATTTGTGCCACATTTTCACGGTTTTTCAAAAATAGCAGACCTACAAGCTCGTAGCGCGCCACTCGGTGGCGCGCTATGAGCTTGTAGATCTGCTATTTTTCAATAGCTAAAGTATAACGGAATGCTTAAAACACGGAATGCTTAAAACAAACAGAGGGGTTCCCGCCCAAAATGGGTTAATGGGCATGTTGTGTTTGTGGCCGATTATAATCTGCAGTCCGGAGGGACTGCGTTACTGTTGTCGGGTCATCTGAGCATCCATAACATTGTTAGTTCCCATTCAGTGACTCTAAATCACGTCTGGCTGGACCCAGTATGGCTGTTGACCATTAACAGAATGCTGCCCACATATTGAGTGACTGCCAGATATCTGTGTGTGTGTGTGTGTGTGTGTGTGTGTGTGTGTGTGTGTGTGTGTGTGTGTGTGTGTGTCTGTGTGTGTGTGTGTGTGTGTGTGTGTGTGTGTGTGTGTGTGTGTGTGTGTGTGTGTGTGTGTGTGTGTGACAATATCACATTGTTAAACTGTGTGTTTAACCCATTTTGGGCGGGAACCCCTTTTGGTGTTTTTTTAAGCATTTACGTTATACTTTAGCTATTGAAAAATAGCAGATCTACAAGCTCGTAGCGCGGCACCAAGTGCCGCGCTACGAGCTTGTAGGTCTGCTTTTTTTTTAGAAAAATCGTGTAAATGTGGCCCAAATGTTTGAATATGTTATTTTCAGAGCCAACGTTTTTAACTCAAATCTTTGCTTCTGGGGGCAGGGTCCCTGGAACAATTTTCAGATGGGGGTCGGCGGCTAATGACATATATTTTTGGGGCTCCTTGACATGAAAATGTTTGAGAACGAATGACATAGAAACATAGGGTTTTTCCCGAAAACTGTCAGGATTTAGAAGGCATTTGTAGAATCGTTCTCAGGTCTAAATTAGTTAAATGATTGACAGTGTGTGAGTATGAGTGCATGCAGTGCAGTGCGTAATCCTCAACACCTGCACAAATGCGTGCACACTTGTGGACGGACGGACGGACGCCAACATATCGCCCTAGGCTATATTAACCATTTAACACGAATTATGCTAATGGCGTGCATATGCACGTCTTTAGAATCAAAACCGCATGGGGTTCATTGGACGTGTATAGGCATCTTTTCGTCTTTTTTTTTTATTGATAAAAAAATAAAAGAATCATTGTATTTCTTATATGGTGGGAGAGGGGGGGGGGGAGTGGGCAGGGGGGGGGGAGAGAGAGAGAGAGAGAGTGGGCAGGGGGGGGAGACCAGGTGGAGATAACATTTTCAAGTCACGACATGTTGTGTCACTTGAGAATCCACACACACACACACACACACACACACACACACACACACACACACACACACACACACACACACACACACGGTGTCTGTATTGGCATGTGAAATGTCTCTATTTATATACTGCGTGCGTGCGTGCGTGCGTGCGTGCGTGCGTGCGTGCGTGCGTGCGTGCGTGCGTGCGTGCGAGAGAGAGAGAGAGAGGCATGTGTATAAAATGTATGTGTGTGTGTCTCGCTGACATAAGCAGATCTGCAGACATATATCAGGGCTGACATTTAGCGCTTAGCTCTGCCACCAAGCTTATTAGCCAAAGACCAAATATCAGCACAATCCCCCTCCCTCTAGTCCAGCCCATCCTCCTACACATGCCCTCCCCTCAACCCTCCCACCCCACCAAAGTACCACTCAACCATCACACACACACACACAAACACACACACACACACACACACACACACACACACACCGCTATCACTTTGTCCCACTTTCCCAGTCTGCTTCCAGACCCTTGTGGTTTCATGTCAGCTATATTATAACCCAGTGTGGCGCACAAACTTTGTCACTAACGATATGTTCATCTATCTATGCTCGCTGTGCCTCGACACCGTCCTCAATGTACAATATATTTAGTATTATTTGGCCTATAGTCTTCTTTTTTTGTGTGATTTAAAAATGACTCGATGGGAACGATGCGCAAAAACTGTTTTTGTTTTTTTTACCTGTCAGACTGTGATGTCACAATAAAGCCGATTCTGATTTATAGGCTAAAAGGATAATGCGGAAAAAGCGTCCTGGGGACTTATGTGTTCAATTCAGCGACATAGCATAACAAACGTACACATGAATACATCATCAGCAAATACTACGTACTACTACGTACTATGTATACAAAGGAGATATAGGACATAATATAGATACATTTAACTCTCCTTGTGGGAAGTTTGATTTTTTTTTGTCAGGCCAGTTTTGAAAGAGATGGACGGTGGTCAGGGCATTCCACATTATTTTGGCAGTGTCGTCATGTCCAAAATAGGGATGCCATGGTTGGCCAATTGTTTTAATGATGATTTATTATTTAAATATTTACGCATTTGTGCAATCCAAGTGAATCATAGTTAACCCGTTTTGGGTGGGAACCCCTTTTGGTGTTTTAAGCATTATGTTATGCTTTAGCTGTTGAAAAACAGCAGATCTACAAGTTCATAGCGCGGCACCGAGTGCCGCGCTATGAACTTGTAGGCCTGCTATTTTTGAAAAATCGTGCAAATGTGCCTGAAATCTTGGAATATATATTGTTACAGAGCGAGTTTTTTTAACTCAAATCTTTGCTACTGGGAGGGGTCCCTGGAACAACATATTTTCAGATGGTGGTCGGGCGGCCAATGTCATATATATTTGGGGGTCCTTGACATGAATATGTTTGAGAACCACTAGAAACATGGGTTTTTCAGAAAACTGTCAGGATTTAGAAGACAGCGTCCTCAGGTCTAAATGGGTGAAGTTATGTGTGCCCAGTTTAATTCATGGAATTTCTTCGATTTTTCTTTGAGTCGCGGGCTGAACATTTGTGACCAGATTTGACTGAGAGACTGCCATCGCGCAAATTCCAGCTTTTCACCAGCTTTTCCAAAAATGAGTTAATAGCACAGGCAGACTCTTCACATACTAGAGCAGGGGTTCTTAACGTTTTGATCCGGGGACCCCCAGAAATGCTTTGACCCCCGCCCCGCCCCCCTCCCCACCCCCAATACAAATTGCCCGCTACAATAACCATAATAATAGTGAAAATACATCATGAATAAATACTCATAATACTCATTAATAATCATTAAGGAAAGTTTATGCATGTACTATGTGGACCTTGTAAACTCTTAATTTCTCTTTTCCAGCCATTTAGTTGCAACCCCCCCCCCCCCCCCCCCCCCCCTGTACTAGAGCATGTCTGAAATAAGTGTCAGAGCTGACACGTTTTCTCAACTCGCTGTTTCTCTGCAAGACATTACTCTATAAGCCATATCTCCTAAACTGGTGGGTCAAACTGAACAACCAATATGTCATTTTGAAGCTATGATTCCCTGCTTTCACATGACATGAAAAAACGGAAATGGGCTCTGACCACGTGGAGACAGTGGTACGGCTGGACGCGACAGCCTCCGTACGTAACTTAAGTACTTTTACTTCTACTCCACTACATCTCAGAGGCAAAATGTGTACTTTTACTTCACTACAATCATTTGAAAACTTTAGTTACTAGTTACTTTGGCGATTTTAATTTTGATTAGAAAACATACATTAACCACTTCAACCCTATACATTTCGGCATTTTGAACTTGTGAAATGGGACATTCTGCACAATGAATACTTTTATTTTTAGTGCTTTAAGTACATTTTGATGCTGATACTTTTGTACTTTTAGTACAGTTCTAAATTGCAGTATTGGTACTTTTCCTAAGTAAAACAATTGAGTACTTTTTTCCAGCACTGGTCATCTCATGTGGACTGTCTTTGTTTTTCCTGACTTTGTTTTTTCCTTTTCTTTTCTTTTCCTTTTCTTTTCTTGTGATTTGTTATTTTAACTTGATATGGACCCCGAGTCTGAATCCATTAAAGATGGAATTGAAATGGATATTAGTTCCACTCCTCTCATTTATATCAGCGTGCCGTGGGTGTGTCACGTGTGGGTGTGTGCGTACACGCGCGCGAGCGGGTGTGTGTGTGTGCGCATGCAGGCGCGCGTGTGTGTGTGTGCGCGCGTGTGTGTGTGTGTGCGCGCGTGTATTTCCTAGCACTTTATTTCCACTCCTTCATTGCATCTCACTGAACTCCTGCTGATTTGTAATGAAGGCTTTGGCAGCTCATCAACACATGCCGGCAACACACACACACACACACACACACACACACACACACACACACACACACACACACACACACACACACACACACACACACACACACACACACACACACACACACACACACACACACACACACACACAGAGAGAGAGAGAGAGAGAGTGAGGCAAACCAACCCATACTCCAAAAAAGGGGGGCAAATTAGAGAGGAAAGCAATGAAACACAGTGGAATGGAAGAGAGGGAGAGCGATGCAGTAGACGTTGACTAGCCCATTTTGGGCGGGAACCCCTTTTGGCGTTAGCATTATGCTATGCTTTAGCTATTGAAAAATAGCAGATCTACAAGCTCGCAGCGCGCCACCGAGTGGCGCGCTGCGAGCTTGTAGGTCTGCTATTTTTAAAAAAAACGACTGACATAGAAACATAGCTTTTTTTCCAGAAAACTGTCAGGATTTAGAAGACATTTATATAGAATCGTTCCCGGGTCAAAACGGGCTAGAGCAGGCAGAACAAATTGAACTGACATCATTTGCTGTATTGATGTTCAGCTTTCAATTATCCACCAGAGAGAGAGAGAGAGAGAGGGAGAGAGAGAGGGGCGGGGGACATGGTGGATGGGGAGAGAGAGTGGGGCTAGGCTTATGTTTAGCACCAATAACAATTCAATCACAGAGAAATATATGTGGAACTAAGTGGTCCGAGATGGGAAATGGGCCACCCTCTGATACTCTCCTATGGCAGGGCGAGAGGCAGAAATTAACACCGGAGGCAGGGCAGACACGCATGGGCCGTGGAGAAGGAATAACTCAGAGAGAGAGACAGACAGACGGATAGATGAATAGATAGATGGACATTCATATATATATATATATATATATATGGCATTTACACCCATCCGCCTTCTAATGAGAGCGCAACATCTCTCTCGGAAGAGCCACCCGTCGACTTCTCTAATGATATACGGTCGGCAACCCTTCCCCGTGTTTCTTCACTATAGTCCGGTGCAGAAGAACACAGTTTGCCGGCCCACTTCCACAGAGCTGATATCATGAGGTTTATAATCTTCCCTCCTTCTCTGGAATCCTGCCTCAAAGCAGACCAGGGGGGGGGGGGTGTGTGTGTGTGTGTGTGTGTGTGTGTGTGTGTGTGTGTGTGTGTGTGTGTGAGAAGCTAAGAGACCCTTCGGTTGTACCGTTTGTGGCAAAAGCTTGTAAAAAAAAAAAAAGTATCCAAGACCCACACAGCAGAAAACCCCTTTCCTGTACTTTTTTGTGTGGAAAAAGCGCTCAAACATGTCCTGCCTTGATCTCCTTATACCCCCACCGGGCAGACACAGTGCTATACAGAGACGGACGGAGCAGCATCACAGGTTGTGAGCTCGCTGTTTTAAAACCCCTTTTGGGGCGGGAACCCCTTTTGGTGTTAGCATTATGTTATGCTTTAGCTATTGAAAAATAGCAGATCTACAAGCTCATAGCGCGCCACCGAGTGGAGCGCTACGAGCTTGTAGGTCTGCTAAAAATGTAAAATCGAAGAACGACTGACATAGAAACATAGCTTTTTCAGAAAACTGTCAGGATGTAGAAGACATTTTTAGAATCTGATCTCGGGTCAAAAGGGGTTGTTAAGCTATCATGTTGGAGTCGGGTACGACGAGGAGATCAGGTGTGTGTGTGTGTGTGTGTGTGTGTGTGTGTGTGTGTGTGTTGTGTGTGTTGTGTGTGTTGTGTGTGTGTGTGTGCGTGTGCGTGTGCGTGTGCGTGCGCGTGCACGTGTGCGTGCGTGTGAGAGAGAGTGTTTCTGTAGAATTTGGAGGAGACATTGCCTCATGTCGAAGCGACATGCTTCATCAGAGCATCTAGGGCAACGCTAGATTGGAGAGGAAGAAAATTAACTGACATTTCGTTTCGTTGCAGCAGAGAGAGAGAGAGAGAGAGAGAGAGAGAGAGAGACGGGGAGATTGATGGGGCAGAGAAACAGACTGCGATATACCTAATGAATAGATGAACTTATAAATAAAGAAATAGGCGTTTCGGCAAGATTAATAAAAGTGAGGTCGAGGTGTTTACCCATGATATTTATTATTCTCTTTCACGACCCAGTCAGTGCTACGGCGTGGAGAGAAACGGCTGTTTCACCACAAGACAGTGTTGTTTTTGCATGGCAGCAAATTTCTATTTTAGTTTTAGTCGACTAAAATGTCATAAGATTTTAGTCGACTAAATCTGCAGTTGGTTTAGTGGACTAAAATGTATTTTGGCGGGCCTTGATGCCGTCGTAATGGCTGATTTGACACTTTTTACACACAAAATAGCAGATCTACAAGATCCCAACGCGTCGCGCCGTAAAATGACTTATACTGGATCTCTCGTCCACTAGTCCCTTCCTATACCATTTTAGTCTAGTTTTTATTTGTTGACGAAATTGTCAGTATATTTAGTCTTAGTTTGAGTCATCACAGCTTTAGTTTTCGTTCAGTTTCCATTTAGTTTTTGTTAGTAAAAGAAAAAGGTAATCGGCGAACATTTTTCATCTTAGTTTTTAGTCGACGGAATCAACACTGGCTGCAAACACCTGGGCAATGTGTCACGTGCACACAGGCAATGTGGCACGTGCACAGGCAATGTGTCACGTGCACACAGGCAATGCGTCACGTGCACACAGGCAATGTGGCACGTGCACAGGCAATGTGTCACGTGCACACAGGCAATGTGGCACGTGCACAGGCAATGTGTCACGTGCACACAGGCAATGTGGCACGTGCACAGGCAATGTGTCACGTGCACACAGGCAATGTGGCACGTGCACAGGCAATGTGTCACGTGCACACAGGCAATGCGTCACGTGCACACAGGCAATGTGGCACGTGCACAGGCAATGTGTCACGTGCACACAGGCAATGCGTCACGTGCACACAGGCAATGTGGCACGTGCACAGGCAATGTGTCACGTGCACACAGGCAATGCGTCACGTGCACACAGGCAATGTGGCACGTGCACAGGCAATGTGTCACGTGCACACAGGCAATGTGGCACGTGCACAGGCAATGTGTCACGTGCACACAGGCAATGTGGCACGTGCACAGGCAATGTGTCACGTGCACACAGGCAATGTGGCACGTGCACAGGCAATGTGTCACGTGCACACAGGCAATGCGTCACGTGCACACAGGCAATGCGTCACGTGCACAGGCAGTGCGTCACGTGCACAGGCAATGTGTCACGTGCACACTGTGCACAGGCAGAGCTCTTCATTTTGGTAACCAGTAAATTGATGCCGTAGCAACTATGATCTCCTCCTCCGCTGTTTGTTTGCATCGCGAGGGAAAGCCGATCGAGGTCTAGAGAACTGTGCGTGCGTGCGTCACGGTGCGTGCGTGCGTGCGTGCGTGCGTGCGTGCGTGCGTGCGTGCGTGCGTGCGTGCGTGCGTGTGTGTGTGTATGTGTGTGTTTGTGTGTGCACATTAATCTGCCAGACTGGCCTTGCTGCAAGAAAACAACTAAGATTGAGGTGTGGACGGAGGTGAATGAGTTCCCTCGCCCTTCTCTCTCTCTCTCTCTCTCTCTCTCTCTCTCTCTCTCTCTCCTTACATATATAAACTATACTCGTAGATCAGTTACAAATGAATCTGACCTTTCCACTTGTTAGGTACCACGACTGCCTCCACCTCCTCTATTATAACTCTCTCTCTCTCTCTCTCTCTCTCTCTCTCTCTCTCTCTCTCTCTCTCTCTCTCTCTCTCTCTCTATCTCTCTCTCACACACACACACACACATGCATGGACACACTGGACGTGCATGCACGGCTGCACAAGCATATAGTACACGCACGCATGTGTGTGACTGTGTGTGTGTGACTGTGTGTGTGTGTGCGCGCACGCACACCTGCAAAGCGACCCCCTCCCTGAAAAAAATAAAAGGTGTTTTTGATTTCAGTGTGACTCGGGCGTCATAGGATATGGACTCAGTGCTTTGAAGGGAACATAAATCACTCTGTGATCACCCTGCCTGCTTTCCTCTTCCCTCTTCAAAGCACTTGGGGGGGAAAACACAGAGGTTTTCCCAAAGGGGGTTTTTGTAGCGTTTCCCCATTGTCCTCCTCCGCCCATAACCCATTTAGGTCTGACGTAAACATTTAAAAAAATGTATTTTTTTAAATTTTCTGAAAAACCTCATGTTTCTATATCAGTGGCTCTCAATATTTCATGTCAAGGACCCCAAAAAGTATATGTAATTGGCCGCCGACCCCCCCATTTGAAAATATGTTGTTCCAGGAGCAGAAGCAAAGATTTGAGTTAAAAACTGAAACTCTGAAAGAATATATATTCAAAGACTTGAGGCACATTTTCATGATTTTTCAAAAATAGCAGCCCTACGAGTGCCGCGCTACGAGCTTGTATATCTGCTATTTTCCAATAGCTAAAGTATAACATAATGCTTAAAACACCAAAAGGGGGTTCCCGCCCAAAATGGGATAATGAGAACAATAATAGCTATACTGAATATATATAATATATATTGTGTATTATTTATTGACACGATAGCCCTTATCAAAACGCCGCCACAAAGTGCTTTATACAAAAGAAGAAAAGGGGGGGGGGGAGAGAAATCATAAAGGGAAGGAGAGAAACGCCGCCGGGCGCCATAGTAGTATTTCATTGTTTGCGCCGTGCTTCTTTCCCCCCTCAGGCAGTAACTGTAACTGTATGTCATGAAGAATATATCACAACATAAATGCTACACGTTAACCCATTTAGCGCCGAGGCTATAGATTCTATACAATGTCTTCTAAATCACGAGAGTTTTCTGAAAAACCCCTATGTTTCTATCTCAGTGGTTCTCAAACTGTTTCATGTCAAGGACCCCAAAAATTGGCCGCCGACCCCCATCTGAAAATATGTAGTTCCAGGGACCCTCCCCTCCAGAAGCAAAGGTTTGAGTTAAAAACGTTCGCTCTGAAAGAATATAATTATATTCAAAGACTTGTGCCACATTTTCGTGATTTTTCTAAAACAGCAGATCTACAGATCTCTCGGTGCCGCGCTATGAGCTTGTAGATCTGCTATTTTTTAATAGCTAAAGTATAACATAATGCTTTAAAAAAAACACCAACAGGGGGTTCCCGCCCAGAATGGGATAAATGTGGTGGTATCAGCGAAACACTGTACCACCTAACCTACCGTACATTAAGTCTCATTAATTGTCAAGTAGTATTTCCACTTCTCCTCTTGTTTCCGTGAGAGGGTTTTCATTTTCTATATTGCTTTTTTGGCCCTTTCTGTTACAAAGTCGAGTCAGATTCTGATCAAGCATGACGCCTAGTTTGTCCCATTCTGTACGGGAACACCTTTTTGGTGATTTAACCCATTTTGGGCGGGAACCCCTTTTGGTGTTAGCATTATGTTATGCTTTAGCTATTGAAAAATATCAGATCTACAAGCTCGTAGCGCGCCACCGAGTGGCGCGCTACGAGCTTGTAGGTCTGCTATTTTTGAAAAATCGTGAAAATATTTATTTCCGAAAACTGGAGGATTTAGAAGATTTTTTTTTTAATTTTGAGGTCAGGCCTAAATGCGTTAAAGGAGAATTCCATGCTAGAAGGCTTTCTTACCTTTTTTTGTAGTTGTTACGTCCCCACCAAAGAGGTCCAGGTGTTTTTTTTGTTGCAAAACACAATTTACAATTTCGGCATTTAGCAGACACTCTTAATCCAGAACGATTTACATGAACCCATTTTGGGTTAGCATTATGTTATGCTTTAGCTATTGAAAAATAGCAGATCTACAAGCTCATAGCGCGCCACCGAGTGGCGCGCTACGAGCTTGTAGGTCTGCTATTTTTGAAAAATCAAAGAACGACTGACATAGAAACATAGATTTTTCAGAAAACTGTCAGTATTTAGAAGACATGTTTAGAATCTGATCTCAGGTCAAAATGGGTTAAAGGAGAATTCCATGCTAGAAGGCTTTCTTACCTTTTATTTGTAGTTGTTACGTCCCCACCAAAAGAGGTCCAGGTGTTTTTTTTGTTGCAAAACACAATTTACAATTTCGGCTTTTAGCAGACGCTCTTAATCCAGAGCGACTTACATTAAGCAAGAACAAAAACATGGCAATACATCAAATACATACAAAATATAGTTATCATAAATCATACGTATAAGCTAAGAACGTAACGGTGGAATATCTATATAATGAAACTATGCATATATAGTGATACGTCTATGTCACGCGTGCACACACGCACGCACACTCACGCACGCACGCACACACGCACACGCACACACACACACACACACACACACACACACGCGCACGCACACGCACACGGCCCCTATCAGGATACCCAGAGATGATCAGTATGCCGGGGGGCTTTCTGGGTCGGCCGGACGCTGATCCATCAAACGGCGTCGCTTCCTATCTGCGGCAACCTTCAGCGTTAAACAGGAGACTCAACAGCGCTCTGTAACAGGGAGGTGTGTGTGTGTGTGCGCGCGTGTGCGTGTGTGTGTATATACGTGTGTGTGTGTGTGTATATGGGTGTGGGTGCACTGTGTATTGCTTGTGTGTGTGTGTGTGTGTGTGTGTGTGTGTGTGTGTGTGTGTGTGTGTGTGTGTGTGTGTGTGTGTGTGTGTGTGTGTGTGTGTATTGCTAGTGCATGTGTCAGACAGAGAATATACTGAGCATACACATAACTGCACGTGCATTCATGCACACACACACACGCACACACCAAATAATTCATATCTTAATGGCTGATGTTAACATTTCATCCAGACTCTCCGAGTTCCCTGCAGTTGCAGAAGGTTCATGCGTGCGCTCGTGCGTGCGTGCGTGCGTGCGTGCGCACGCTCAGCGTGTGCGCAGCGTGTGTAGCTATCTTAGCTTGTCTCTTTGATCAGCCTATAAAAGCACTGATGCATGGTGAGATGGCCCAGAACGAACACACTCTATATCACTCCTTCTCACCCTCATTCCTCTCTCCTCCACAGACACACGTGCACTCCCTCGGACACGCTCATGCGTGTGTGTGTGTACACACACACACCATTCAGAACACACTTGTACTTCTGCATGCAGCTGCGTCTCTGCTGTCACCTAGTGGACGCGGGGAGCATTACACCGTTGCTGTTAAATGGGCCGGGTGTAGATGATGAGTGTTCCAGCTGTGGCGTTTTCATGATGCAATTTGTTCTTTAGAATGTGCAACTCAACGTCTTTATGCACGAGACGACGCTAAAGTGAATTGGTCAATTGTCATAAAAGAGTGTACACACATGAATGTACATTCATCACCGATCACCGTGCTGAAGACATCTCGGCATCTTTACATCCTCGTTTCTCACTCGGTTTAAAAATGCTTTGCCTTCCAGTGGAATCATACAAACGGTTTGTTCTACAATCCAATATCCAGAGACACAAACGAACTGCCGAGAGAGAATTGTCTGCTTAGCCTAATTCATATAGTATTGCATGACTGTGACACTCTGTGAAAATGTTTATTAAGGTTTTTGTCAGTTTTTTTTCTTCTTCTGCCACAAGTTCTGGCTGCTATTTTTTTTTTTTAAACTTGGCAACATGGTAGAGGGCCATGCCAAACGGTGAGGACGCGAAGCCCACGACCATTGGCCAAAGGGTGGCGCTATAGCACTCAATTGAAAATGCAAACTTTGAACAGGCATAGCTCATGAACCGTTTGACCGACAGCAATACAACTTCGATAGACATATACGTCTCCTCATGAACGAACAACTTTTGTGTTCTGACTTTTGACCTCTGACCTTTTATAGACAAAAACAAATTGGGAGTATTCATATTATTTTTTTAATATAGCTGCAAGCAGCGATATGAGGGGCCAAAGAATGCAGCAATAAGAAAAAGACTATATGCAATACGCACAATGTGCGAGTCTGTTTGCGGCCTGTTCGGGGTACGAACAGCTGCAATACCGCTGGGTGACCGCTCAGTTCAAACGGGTGTGATTTTTTTTCTTATTGCTTGGCCCCGTCGTATCGCTGCTTGCTGCTATATTTGTTTATCAGCATCCCCGTTAGCTTTAGCCATGAGAAAAGCCACTCATCCTGAGATCCGACGAAAACTAAAACAGCTGTATGTACAATCATTCTATAATAAAATGAAAATAAGAAATAAAGATGTAATAAGTGTCAATAACAATGATTGGACAATTTGCATAATAGCATGCCACTATTCCTGTCATAGCAGCTGTGTGATTTTGAGATACGCAGGGCTCCATAATGACCTTTGTTGCATATCGTGTTATGGAATCCCCGAGACTGCACCAACAGTGCTCTGTCACATCTGTGTGTGCGTGCGTGCGCGTGTGTGTGCGTGTGCGTGCGCACGCGTGTTAGCACATGTCTATGTGCTAGCTGTGTACTGTATGTGGCTTGTGTCAGACAGAAAACGTGCACACGTACACACACACATACAAGCGTTCGCGGGGGATGCCGGGGGGATCCATCCACGCGATTTTAATCTCCTCTCTGTACATTTCTTTTGTCTTCTTTCCACTCCAGATCAGTATTTTCATGACGCACCTGTCGAACTACGGCAACGACCGCCTGGGCCTCTACACGTTCGTGCACCTGGCCTCGTTCCTGCGCACGTGGACCAACCTGAACCTCCACACGCTCCCGCCACTCCAGCTGGCTCACAAGTACTTCCAGCTCTTTCCCGAGCAGAGGCACCCGCTGTGGCAGGTATGTCTGTGTCCACAGTGGCGTGCACTTGAAAAAAAGGGCACATACTGTGCCCTTTTGGAAAAAAAGGGCACAGTATGTATGTGGACCCTGGTGACATTGATCAATTCTTGATAAAAAAGATCTGCTTCATTACATTATGTATGCCCCAAAATCTATAAATCTCACACTATTCAGGCAACCGGCCGGTTCCACGCGCTGCCCCTCTAAATGTCTGTGCACGCCACTGTCTGTGTCTGTGGTGTGTGTACGTTACACTCAGTGTTTAATTGGGCTAATTAATGCATTACATGAGTAACACAGTCCATCCATCCATCCATCTTCAACCGCTGTTGTTTGTCCTTCCTGCTGTAGAATCCGTGCGATGACAAAAGGCATAAAGACATCTGGTCTAAGGAGAAGACATGTGACAGGCTGCCCAAATTCATGGTCATAGGCCCACAGAAAACAGGTGGGTTTAATTGCATGGTCATATATAGTAGCCTGGTTAATAAACCAGACCGAATCAGCCGTTGGCAAAAAAAAGTTGCCTACCAGCGGATTACGGTCTGGCGAGGCTCAGTAGCACGCCTCTTTCCTACAGCAGAGAACAGGTCGGACCAATCGGGACACGGTATGCAATATGGGCGGGCTTTGGTACAGTGACGTTCAATGCTTGAGACCTTTGACTGACAGTAGCTCTGACCAATTGCGTCAAAGAGAAAATGTTCCCCGGGAAATGAAATCCAAGTGGAGCCAGCCCAGACTGATATACCGCGACAGTGTTGTGTGATATTAGTCTGGCTTATTAGCCAGGCTACATATATAGGCCCACAGAAAACAGGTGGGTTTAATTGCATGGTCATAGTAGGCCCACAGAAAACAGGTGGGTTTAATTGCATGGTCGTATAGTAGGCCCACAGAAAACAAGTGGGTTTAATTGCATAGTCATAGGCCCACAGAAAACAGGTGGGTTTAATTGCATGGTCATATTTAGGCCCACGGAAAACAGGTGGGTTTAATTGCATGGTCATATATAGGCCCACGGAAAACAGGTGGGTTTAATTGCATGGTCATATATAGGCCCACGGAAAACAGGTGGGTTTAATTGCATGGTCGTATAGTAGGCCCATGGAAAACAGGTGGGTTTAATTGCATGGTCGTATAGTAGGCCCACAGAAAACAGGTGGGTTTAATTGCATAGTCATATAGTAGGCCCACAGAAAACAGGTGGGTTTAATTGCATGGCCATAGGCCCACAGAAAACAGGTGGGTTTAATTGCATAGTTGTATAGTAGGCCCACAGAAAACAGGTGGGTTTAATTGCATAGTCGTATAGTAGGCCCACAGAAAACAGGTGGGTTTAATTGCATAGCCGTATAGTAGGCCCACAGAAAACAGGTGGGTTTAATTGCATAGCCGTATAGTAGGCCCACAGAAAACAGGTGGGTTTAATTGCATAGTTGTATAGTAGGCCCACAAAAAACAGGTGGGTTTAATTGCATAGTCGTATACCCACAGAAAACAGGTGGGTTTAATTGCATAGCCGTATAGTAGGCCCACAGAAAACAGGTGGGTTTAATTGCATAGTCATATATAGGCCCACAGAAAATGAGAAAACAGGTGGGTTTAATTGGATGGTCATACTAGGCCCACAGAAAACGGGTGGGTTTAATTGCATGGTCATAGTAGGCCCACAGAAAACGGGTGGGTTTAATTGCATGGTCATAGTAGGCCCACAGAAAACGGGTGGGTTTAATTGCATGGTCATAGGCCCACAGAAAACAGGTGGGTTTAATTGCATGGTCATATATAGGCCCACAGAAAACAGGTGGGTTTAATTGCATGGTCATAGGCCCACAGAAAACAGGTGGGTTTAATTGCATGGTCATATATAGGCCCACAGAAAACAGGTGGGTTTAATTGCATAGTCATATAGTAGGCCCACAGAAAACAGGTGGGTTTAATTGCATGGTCATAGGCCCACAGAAAACAGGTGGGTTTAATTGCATGGTCATATATAGGCCCACAGAAAACACCTACCATGTGAGGGGGTACACTTACATTTTGTTTTGCAACGCATGTGCATGCACACAGACAGACACACATGCTGAAAGGAAATTCTCTCGAGATGGACCAGATGAAAGCAAATATTGAATTCCTCCCTTCTGCAGGGCTGTGAGAGGGGAGGGGAATAATGTACACATAAAGTACTATTTACCCCCCTCTCTCTCTCTCTCTCTCTCTCTCTCTCTCTCTCTCTCTCTCTCTCTCTCTCTCTACGGCATTCATTTCGAGGTCGTCGTCCCGACCGTGAGCAACAATTAGACTATCTCAATTATCTTCAGATTGCATCGAGTGTGGCCCCGCGGCCGCTCTTGCCCTTGTAATTGCTACTGGTTTGTTGTGGCTTTTAGAGGTGGTGTGAAGATCTTTTGTCGTCGTCAGTGCTGTTGTTTAATTGTCCAGGTTTCATTGTTATCTACCTGGTCATTCTATAGCGAGGACAGCAGCCCAAGAACGAGCATATTGCCGCCCTAGTGTCGTGGTTAGCAGTGATACGATACTTATCACGATACATGGTTGACGATACATGGACGATATTGGTTCATTATGGCGACACGATACGATACGATTCAATGATTTGAAATCGATACAGTAACCATTTAAAATACATTGACATTATTTTAAACCCCTCGATACAATCGATTATTTGTATTGCAAAATGATTCGATACCGATCATTTGCGTTAGGGATGTCCTGATACACTTTTTTCCTTTCCGATCCGATTCCGATACTGAATACCGATACCAGAGAATAATATATATAATAATAAAAAAAGCTATCTAGCCTATATATCTCGTGTTGTGTTTATAGCAAGCTCCTCACTCAAATGTGCACTTGCAGTTTGGGCAACTCCAAAGCAAACTCCACATGCCCACCAACATTTTATTTACCTGCCATAGTGTCAACCCCTTACCCCTATGACCTGTGGTTAGACTGGCATATTCGCCGATACCGATATGACCCGATATGACCAAATGAGGGCCGATCTGATACTTTCCCCGATACCAATAAAGTATCGGGGATACTTTATTGGTATCGGGGAAAGTATTTGCATTTGCATTTGCATTGCAAAACGATACGATGCTATACATAGTCAATGTTGCCGTTTTAATTTCGATATACTTCGATTCTTGAAATTTAAGATAGATTTTTCGATGCAGTTACTATATCGTTACACCCCTACTTAGAGCCTATACCCTATATGTCTTTCATGTGGAAGGTTGTGGGTTCGAACCCTGCCTGGGGTCGACGTCGGCAAGGCCACGCGGTCACAACGGGTTCCTCTCCCGGACGTAAAAACCAAATCCATCCATGGAGTCATTATGGAACGAGAGTTAGAAAATGTGAAGGCATATTCATACTCATATTTTTGGTGACATGCTGACCAGTGTTGTTTTCGTCGACTAAAACTAAGACGAAAAATGTCCGTCGACTACCTTTATCCACTGACGAAAACTAAATGGAGACTAAGCTATGATGACTAAAACTGAGACTAAATTTACTGACAATTTCGTCAACAAATAAAAACTAGACTAAAATGTTTGGAAGGGACTAGTGGACAAGAGATCATTTTACACTTCAGGTTGCATGCTGAAAATAGCCGATCACAAGTTGTGAGCTTGTAGATCGGCTATTTTCAGCAAGTGTAAAATCAGTCATTACGACGGCATCAAGGGTCGCAAAAATACAATTTAGTCGACCAAATCAACTGTAGATTTAGTCGACTAAATGTCATAAGATTTTAGTCGACTAAATCTACAGTTGATTTGGTCGACTAAAACTAGACTAACACTAAGACATTCCAGGTGACTTAAAATGTGACTAAAACTAAAATGGAAGCTATTCAAGAGACTATGACTAAAACTAAAATCAAAATGTGCCGCCAAAAACAACACTGATGCTGACCACCGAAAACTACAACATGACATCATCTCTCTTGTTTTTTTTTACTAACAACCACCGTTTTGGTGGTCACCTTATCACCTTAAAACTGGAGTATGAATAACCCTTACGAGAGCAAGACAAGCACGGGAGTCTCTCAGGGACGACTGGTGTCAAATTTGTAGCGAAGCCCTGGGGCTATGACACACACACACAGACAGGCACACGCACACACACACGTGTACTGTATGCACGTGCACTGCACACACACGCGCACAGAAACGGAAACACACACAATCAGGCATGCACGCGCGCGCACGCACGCATGCACACACACGCACGCACACACACACTTACACATCTTGTCCTGAGTACAGATGCTGTCGTCAGATTGCCAGGAGACCTGGCAGGAGAACGGTCCAGCGTGGATCAGGAGATTAAGCGTGTGCCCGTGTGTGTGCCAACCAACACACAGACCAAACAGTTTCTCCTCCTCTCTCTCTGACCCAAATCACACTTAACCTGGAAAATGACTGATGTCTTTTTTTGTCATTTCCAGGAACAACTGCACTTTATCTCTTTCTCCTCATGCATCCTGCCGTCTCCAGCAACTTCCCCAGTCCCAAGACCTACGAAGAGGTGCAGTTCTTCAACACCAACAACTACCACAAAGGAATCGACTGGTAGGAGGAATTGAGGTCCTTTTATTGTATAAGCTTGTAGGTCTGCTATTTTCGAAAAATCGTGAAAATGCGGCGCAAATCTTTGAATATATATTCTTTCACAGTTAACGTTTTTTTTTTTTTTCATAATTTTTATCCCACGATTTTGCAACCCAGTTTTTTCACCCAGTGTGAATTATCTAATGTAATCCTGGGCGCTACACTTCCTCTGCCAACCTGGGGGGGCAGCGGACTGACCTCATGCCTCCTTCCATGCATGAGGAGTCCAAGCTGCTTCTTTTCACCTGACAGGGGGGAATTTCCCTGGCCGGACGTAGCGCGTGGAAGGAACACGTTATTCCGACCAGTTCCTTTCCCCTCCATCAGGCGCCCCGTCTGGCCAGGGGGAGGTAGTTTAGAGACCAGGATTACTGCATGTTTTTTGTGAGGGTACCTACCCTAGGGGACACGGGGAGAACATGCAAACTCCACACAGAAAGGCCCTTTAGCCAACCCCACCTCGGGTATGGGCACTGATGGACACAGTGAACTTTTTTTAACTCAAATCTTTGCTTCTGGGGAGTCCCAGGAACAACATATTTTCAGATGGGGGGTCGGCGGCCAATCACATATATTTTTGGGGGTTCTTGACATGAAAATGTTTGAGAACGACTGACATAGAAACATGGGGTTTTTCAGAAAAGCTCAGGTCTAAATGGGTAAATGTCTCTCTCTCTCTCTCTCTCTCTTCAGGTACATGGAGTTTTTCCCCGTGCCCTCCAACGTGACCACAGACTTCCTGTTTGAGAAGAGCGCAAACTACTTCCCCTCAGAGGAGGCCCCTCGGCGCGCCGCCGCCCTGCTGGCCAAAGCCAAGATCATCACCCTGCTCATCAACCCCTCCGACAGGGCCTACAGCTGGTACCAGGTACACACGCGCACACACACACACACACACACTTTACGATTTAGGCATTTAACAGACGCTCTTAATCCAGAGCGATTTACAGTAAGCAAGAACAAGAACATGTTAATACATCATATACATAAAAATAGTCATCATGAATCATACGTCAGCTAACAGTGGAATATCTATATAGTGAAACTATGCATATATATACACTATATAGTGCAAGAGTGTGGGCAGCGACCGGGAGCCAATGGAGGGAGCGGAGAAGGGGGGAGACATGTGAGAATTTTAGCTGGTTGAAGACCAAGCGAGCTGCGGCATTTTGGATCAATTGGAGAGGCTTAATGCACACACGCACGCGCGCACGCTCGCACGCACACCTACAGTACACACAAACCTATTACATACAAACGTACAAATTAGCGATGATGACATGACACCTGCGTCGAGCCGTGCTGTGCTTCACCCATCACAGCAAGCGCCCACAGCGCTATTATCTCAGCGTTGAATACATGTGTATTGTTCCGCCGTTTACAGCGTGGAGCGGAAACTTAATGGGCCTCATTCATCAACATGTCTCTCTACGTAGAAAGGTGCGGGAAATCATGGACCACAAAATTATTCAGATGAAATTAAATATGCATTATACCAGTGGCAAGGCGCTGTCTTAATGTGCAGCTTAAATGTTTTGATAAATGTTTAACCCATTTAGGCCTGACGTCGAAATTTTCTATATCAGTTGTGCTCCATATTTCATGTCAAGGACCCCCCAAAAAGTATATGTAATTGGCCACCGAGCCCCATCTGAAAATATGTTATTCCAGGAACCCCCCAGAAGCAAAGATTTGAGTTAAAAACATTCGCTCTGAAAGAATATATATTCAAAGATTTGTGCCACGTTTTCACGATTTTTCTAAAATGGCAGACCTACAAGCTCGTAGCGCGGCACTCGGTGCCGCGCTACGAGCTTGTAGGTCTGCTATTTTTCAATAGCTAAAGTATAACATGATGCTTTAAAACACCAAAAGGGGTTCCCGCCCAGAATGGGTTAATATTTCCCTCAGTGTAAATTTGCCGGCTAATGTTGTGATAAATGAGGGCCATTATACTGTAATTCTGCTGTGAATGAACCACCTAATGGTTCTTCTGTGCTATAACAGACCTGAGACTTGCAACTGTACTTGGTACGCTTTTTTTTCTCCCCCGCCTTCACTCTACATCAAATCTCTTCGCCAATAATAGCCGATTTTATGGATTAAAGCTCTCATGTGACTGATTTCAGACATTTGGACAAGCATGTTGCTCTTAAAGCTCTGTCGCCGTGACAAGCCCAGCTCTTAATTGAGCTTTTATTTAAAGATGAGAGATTGAAGTGGTCAAACTAGCAATATGTTCCAGAAGCATCTTCCATAAAACCCTTAACTCCTATAGCGCCATTTCCGTTGATTAATGCCAATTGAAGCCTAATTTTGATACTAACGCTTACCGCCATTGCCGTTGATTAATGGCAATTACGCTTTTATAGTGCATTCGATCGATCGAGCCATAATGCTACTTACGTTAGCCGGTTAGCTAGCTATGTTGTTAGCACAGCACTGGATCGTCCATCTTAGATCGTCGTCGCCATAATAATCCATTGCTGAGGTGAGCGCCCTTACTGGCCTGCATTCACAAATTCAAGACACCTGTCTTGTGATTTGTCTTGTCTGTGTTTGATGGCCGCTCCAATGCATTTCCAATGGACGCCCATATGGTTTGACCAAACATTTTGTTTGATGGGGGGGAGGGGGGCAGAACACATCCATCAAAGCTGTGTTCAGACACAAGTCAGGTGTCGGACACAAGGCAAGTGTCTTGAATGCAGCCCGGCCCCCTTTTTGAAACTAGCTCCTCGCCACTCGTCCTACACACTTCCACTTGGTTTGAGCCCATCCCGAGTCCCTCTCTCACAGCATCGGAGGGACTCGGGATGCTTTTGTACTTTAGCTATTGAAAAATAGCAGATTTTTCAAAAAATAGACGAGCTTGTAGGGCTGCTATTTTTGAAAAATCGTGAAAATGTGGCGCAAATCTTTGAAGATATATTCTTTCAGAGCAAACGTTTTTAACTCAAATCTTTGCTTCTGAGGGGTTCCTCCTGGAACAACATACATATTTTCAGACGGGGGTCGGCGGCCAATTACATATAATCTTGGGGGTCCTTGACATGAAAATGTTTGAGAACCACTGACACAGAAACATAGGGTTTTTCAAGAAAACTGTCCTTCTCTCTCACAGCACCAGAGGGCCCACGAGGACCACGCCGCCCTTCGCTTCACCTTCTATGATGTCATCAGTGCGAGACGAGGCGCGCCGGCCGAGTTGCGCTCGCTGCAGAACCGCTGTCTCATCCCTGGACTGTACGCCACGCACCTGGAGAGATGGCTGTCTGTCTACCCCACTAACCAGGCACGTACACACACACACACACACCTACCCCGCTACCCAGGCACGTACACACACACACACACACCTACCCCGCTACCCAGGCACGTACACACACACACACACACCTACCCCGCTACCCAGGCACGTACACACACACACACACACCTACCCCGCTACCCAGGCACGTACACACACACACACACACACACACACACACGCACCTGGAGAGATGGCTGTCTGTCTACCCCGCTAACCAGGCACGTACACACACACACACACACACATGCACCTGGAGAG
>NC_136809.1:52684602-52725351 GCF_951216825.1 Electrona antarctica
GCAGACGCACACACAGTCACACAAACTTTATTGCCACACTGTTAATACACTCATCCATCCATAAACAGTACAAACAGTAACCGTTCCGGGTCTGTGTGTGTGTGTGTGTCTGTGCATGTGTGTCTGTGCGTGTTTACGTGCGTGTGTAGCTGCTCATCATAGACGGCCAGCAGCTCAGAAGTGACCCCGCCTCAGTGATGGACGAGGTGCAGAGGTTCCTGGGAGTCACTCCTCACTTCAACTACTCTGAGACCCTCACGTGAGTCATTAGATCTACACACCCTCACGTGAGTCATTAGATCTACAGACCCTCACGTGAGTCATTAGATCTACACACCCTCACGTGAGTCAGATAATCCCCATATAGCCTACAGCAACTTCCGTAAACCGAATTCACTGTAGTAGCCTTTTCATAAATGATATGTACTCACTAAGTACGTATCATGGGACGGGTGGGTTATGAAAAAAAGCTGGCCCCGTGCAACACTAGTACTTAGGCTGGTACTTAGGTCATGAAAGTTTATAATAGTTAGAGAAATTCAAAGTTTCAACACCAAATTAGTAGTAGTAGTAGTAGTGATTTAGAAAAAATAAAAACTTTACTTAAATAATAATCACTATTATGGGTCCATAAAACATTGATTCAGCTCTTTTGAATGCATTAATTGCACACACTATTGGGTGATATGTTTTCTGCCTGTTCGGGGCTGAAACCGAATAGGCCGAAAATGCATTTTTAGCCATTTTCTGCCGAGAATTTTCCTGCCGGATATTTTCTGCGGCCGAATATTCGGCGCATCACTACTTTATCCTCGCGTTGAGCTTCTGTTTTCGCCGAAGTTTTTGTTTTTTGCTGTTTCTCATAAGCGCACGTCCATCTGCCTTGACTTCTGCGCCCGCCCGCTCCTTCCCAGCCCCTCCCACCCCCCCCACCCCTCACTGGGGACCATTCTGGGAAGGAAAATGCAGAAAGGATTGACTTCCAGAGAAGTCTATAACGTTGTTCTAATCCTACCACAGAGCTTCTGTTCTGTGTGACATCATGACAACCTCCTGACAGCACATCATTTATTTCAGGCCTGTATTGTATCCCTTCTGGGGGGGGGGGGGGGGGGGGGGGGGGGGGGGGGGGGTGGAGCTCTCAACTCCTTTTGTCTCTTTTAATTCACGCAGACAAAGAATACAGATAATTATGTTTTGCCTTGTCTGAAACAATAAGACTGAATTTGAACTTCAATCAAGGCTCCGTAGACACACACACCCCTGCACGACAAGTATTGTTTCTGAACGGTATGGCATGGGGGACTAACAGTGAATAGAGATTTTGCCTTGTCTTTTTTGTGTTTGTTCGACTCTCTCAGGTTCGACCCTCAGAAGGGCTTTTGGTGTCAGCTGCTCGATGGTGGGAGGACCAAGTGTTTGGGGAAGAGCAAAGGGAGGAAGTATGCACCCATGGAGCCGGAGGTACACACACACATGCTTCAGCACGCACGCACGCACGCACGCACGCACGCACGCACGCACGCACGCACGCACGCACGCACGCACGCACGCACGCACGCACGCACGCACGCAGAAATAATACAAACTATGACAAACCACGACATCAAATTATGAAATGAAATGTAAAGAACTTTTTTTTGTTTCCTACAAAATCACGACCGTATGTCCATCATATTAATGAACTGGCGACCGGAAGTGCAGCGACGGCCCAAGTCTTCTGAAATAATATATAATTATTCAAAGCTTTGTGCCGCATTTTCACGATTTTTCAAAAATAGCAGACCTACAAGCTCACAGCGCACCACTCGGTGGCGCGCTATGAGCTTGTAGATCTGAACTAAAGTATAACATAATGCTTAGTTAAAACACAAAAATGGGTTCCCGCCCTGAATGGGTTAAAATTGCCTGGGTTCAAGTCCTGTATACCGGAATACGGCTTATAGAGTCCCATTTGTTGTACGACCAGTTCGATGGGTTTCAAGTTGGCCTGGCGGCGGTGTCCCATATCTTCTTTATATGCATTTAGAGGCACCAACCGCTGACTGCTGGGAAGAAACAAGGAACCAACTTGACATTGTCTTTGCCAGGAAACTAACCTCGTTAATGCACACATGCAGAAATACTTATGCAGGTATGCAGTCGACCTTTGGCCATATACTCTTAAACCGGCCTGCAGCAGTTTGGAATCGGAGCGTGCGTGCGTGCGTGCGTGCGTGCGTGCGTGCGTGCGTGCGCGCACACACTTTGTGGGAATGCTCTATATGCATCCAACTCTTTGTGTATAGGAAACAAAAAAAGTTATTTTAACCACACTATTTCATTTTATAATTTGATGTCGTGGTTTTCCATAGTTTTGTATTATTTGTGTGGCGACGTTGACTGCACGATGAGTTTAAAGCGTCTTCAAATCGTACTGTCAGCCAATGTGTTGCAGCCATGATCTTATACAACCTAATTATGAGGATTCAATAGTGAAGCGGCTCCCCCTGAGAGAGGGAGGGAGAGAGGGAGTGAGAGAGGGAGGAGGGAGGGAGAGAGGGAGGGAGGGAGGGAGGGAGGAAGGGAGGGAGGGAGAGAGTGAGGGAGGAAGGGAGGGAGGGAGGGAGGGAGGGAGGGAGGGAGGGAGAGAGAGAGAGAGGGAGGGAGGGAGGGAGGGAGAGAGGGAGGGAAGAGGGGAGGGATGGAGGGAGGAAGGGAGGGAGGGAGGGAGGGAGGGAGGGAGGGAGGGAGGGAGGGAAGAGGGGAGGGATGGAGGGAGGAAGGAAGGGAGGAAGGGCACAGACAGAGCGACACAATCTAATCTATAAATCTGTGTCTCGGCCACTAATTCCATGGAGGAGAGACGCACAGACAATGAATTACACATTTACTCTAACGTGAACACACGCATACGCATGTGTGCGCACGCACGCACATGCACGCACACACACACACACACACGCACACACTTAACATATATTCTATCAGTGGCCTCGCCTGTGTCATGTGTAATTAAAATGTATTGGAGCTTCCAGCCGGGGGAATAGACAAGAGAAGACAAATGAAGGGGAAGTAAGGGAGCAACGGTAAAGATATGTGGCTTCACACATACAGCAGCCGTCGTCTTATGCATGTTTCATGTATTTTAAAATATATATATATATATATATTTTTTGCTTCCTGCCACTGGTCCCCTATAGTGGCCCACAGGTCCTATTGAAGAGAAATAAATGAAGTAATCTTAGGATGGTGACAACGTGCTTCATCTCTCCATTTCTCATTGTCTGCCTCTTCCTCCTCCTCCCCCCGCTCTCTCTCTCACCACAACCTGTTCTTTTGTCTCTCCACCATCCCCAGCAGCATTTCACTATTATGCACCACAAACCTGGAATAATGTTCCAGGTTACATTAGGAAATCCCCAACCATTTTTAAGTATGATGTCTAATAACAGCTAAAGTCTTGCCTGGGCTTTAAATGAGCTGTTTTGTCTTTGTTTTTTGTTAATCAAAGGTTGGAGTGTTTGTTCTAATTTATATGCTCCTTTATCTTACAGTTTTGAATTGTATCTATTATATTTGTTCATTTTGAAGTGTACTGTCTGTATTTGTTTTTATCCTGTAAAGCAGTGGTTCCCAAAGTGGTGTCCTTGAGGGAGTTCCAGGGGGTCCCCAGCTAAATGATAGTTTGGAACAAAATGGACCCTTATGGGTCCATTTGGTTCCATTTGTACACTCTCAGAGTTAAATTAACATTGATTTTACAATATAAATTCGGGTCTCCAAGATAGAAATGCCATTAAATGGGGGTCCGTAGACTTAATACATGTCACACTGGGGGGTCCTTGAAATTAAAACGGGTTGAGAATCACTGCTAGAGCGGTAAAAATATTCTCTTATGGGGGTCCCTGTGGCATATCTTTTCAAATGGGGGTCCTTGACATGAAAAAGTTTGCGAACCACTGCTGTAAAGCACTTTGAATTGCCTTGTGTATGAAAGGTGCTACTGTATATTAACTAATCCAATTGCCTTGCCCCCCCCCTCCTCCCTGTGTGTTCCAGGCCCGGGCGTATCTCTCCAGGTACTACCGGGACCAGAACATTGAGCTGTCCAAGCTGCTCCATCGTCTGGGCCAGCCGCTCCCCTCCTGGCTGCGAGAGGAACTGCAGAAGGTAAACACCTTAGCAGACAGAAAACATGATGATGAAACAAAAACACATGCAAGAATATAGAACTGTTAACGAAACGATAACTACTAGATTGCATGAATGTCAATTGTCCAGGGACGTGCACACATAGACATCAAAGGGGGCTTCAGCCTCTGCCCTTCTACCCGTCTGTAAAACAACTGCCCTCTCCAGACCACGAATGCAGCATTTACTTATGGTGAAAGAAATGCAAAATGCCACTCCTCTCCTTTCCAGCATTCAGGAAGAATTCCTTTTTTTCCCCCAAAGTCTCCTGAACTTGAACGCAGCATTTTGCGCTGAACAAATTTGTTTAGAAATCCATGTCGTCACACACCGCATCTCCACTAGCTAAAGAGTGCTGGGTTGCGCCCCGAAAATAGCAGATCTACAAGCTCTCAACGCGTCGCGCTGCGACGCGTTGAGAGCTTGTAGATCTGCTATTCTCGCTATTTTTGTCTAAAAGTGCCCTCTTACGGGATGTCAGCCCCTGCCTCTCTAACACTCTCTGCACGTCCTTGCAATAGGCCTATCTCACAGCATTTCCCCGCCCCCTTTTGGAGCTAGTGGTGTTATTTTGTCTGCGGTCCATAGGCTTCCATGTTAAAAGAGGTATTTTCACAAGCCACAAACTATACTGTTTTGTAAAGGTAAGGTTTATTCTACTTATTTGAGTTGTTATACCATTGTGTTTTCTTCATATTATTATCGGTCTTTGACATTTTAACATTAGGAAATGTACTTAGATTCTCCAGAGAAAAAAAAGTGTAAATGCTAATGATTAAATGACACCACTAGCTCCGGAAGGGGGCGTGGAAAGGGGGCTGTGAGACAGGCCTATTGTCAGACGGACAGACTCGGGCCTCGCCAGGCCGGATCCAGTGAAGGTCTGCAGCCTGTCTCGCGACATCATCTCACAACGTCGTTGCTGTTATTGTCCTGTTCAGTGAAATGCGCAATGTCTTAACTTCACACTCTGTCCGCCATATCGGAGTCTGTGGACCGCCCCTCCAGAGCATGGGAACTTGGGAATTGCAGATAGCGGACGATGGGAAAACAAGGCTGTCCTTCAACCATGCGAACCAATCATGAAAAAGAAACGCCCATTTTTTTCCCCCGACAGGCAAATATTGTACTGGGGATGGTGTATTGTGATTGGCAATTCAGAAATACTGGATACTGTAATATTGCGGTGCAGTTAACCACATAATATGAACCACATGAACACCCCACAAAAATTAAAATGAAATTCATTTTTGTGCATAGTTCTCATCGTGACATTTTTTTCCAAGAAAAACAATGAAAGGGAAGAAGAGAATACTACAGCTTCAAGTATGATGCTTTGTTAATATTAACCTTACAGCGACATTTACAAAAGATGCATAAATAATTATCAGTCCTCGAGAGGGGTAAAGGGATCAAGGCAGGAAAAGAAAGAAAGTTTGAGCGCTTTTGCCACAAAAAGTACAGGTAAAGGTTTTTTTTTCCTATTTATTTATATATTTACAAGCTTACAAGCTTACGCCACAAACAACCTCTTAGGGCCGATTCATACTCCTATTTTTAGAGCCGAATAAAAGTCGGTTCGGCGCTGTAGAGCCTACAATGTGACGTCATTTGAGGTTCGGGGGGGGCGGGTAGTACCGTCCTAAAGTCGGCTCTTCGGTGCTCCTGAAAATTTCTGACGAGCCGAAATCATTTCGGCACTACAGCGCCGAAACAGCGGTAAAATAGGAGTATGAATCGACCCTTAGCTTCCGACGCATCGCAAAGCAACACATGTTATGGCCAGAGAGATTTGGTTCTAGTGAGAAGAACGAATGAAGGGATCCGAGTGCAGACACCTCTGGCAGTTAACTTAATTATAACTTATAACAGGAATGTTTTCACACAAACAGGGTTAACGTTTGAACTATACTTTGTTGCAATGCAGAGTGATATTTGTTTGACTTTATATATTGTGTGATTGTTGATTGATGACTGATTGTTGGCTCCAGTGTAGAGAGCATACCAACTGTGGGTTTAATGTGTAAAGTGGGCAACTAGTCATTATGTTTATTATGTGGATATTTTGTTGAGCAATATGTGACACTTTAAAATGTGTACATGTAATGTATTGTCTCTGCACATTGGGAAATTAACTGTAAAATTGTGGAATCAATTCAGGTTTGGTATGGTCCAGTGGGAGGGGCTTAGCCTATTTAACCCATTTTGGGTGGGAACCCCTTTTGGTGTTTTAAGTATTATGTTATAATTTAGCTATTGAAAAATAGCAGATCTACAAGCTCATAGCGCGCCACCGAGTGGCGCGCTACAAGCTTGTAGGTCTGCTATTTTTGAAAAATCGTGAAAATATTTATTTCAGAAAACTGGAGGATTTAGAAGAATTTTAAAAAATGCCAATGGGGTCAGACTCCCATTGTCTTAGGCGGCATGGGGTGGGACTCCCATTGATGACTAGGTCGCTTACATTTCATGAGCTGTCATTAGTCAGGTTTCACCTGACAAAAACCACGTCATCTCTGCAGCAAGGACTGTAGATTTTTCTGTAATTTTCCAGTTTTTGGGCTATTTTTCAGTAACCAGTGCCTTTCGGCAAACAACACACTAGGTCAGAGTGTGACCGACACTAAGGAAGCACATTATGTAGGATGCAAGTGGTTGAACCATACAAAAAGGAAAATAAATATTCAGGATAAAGATTCCTTGGTGTAGTTTGTTATTAAAACGTGAAGCCTAAGGCCTCACTCACACCTAAAAACACCGTCTTGTGTCACATGACGGGTGTCACATGGTTTGACCAAACATTTTTTTGTTTGATGGCTGTGTTGTGCCCCCCTCCCCCGCATCAAACAAAAATGTTTGGTCAAACCATGTGACTTCCATTGGAAATGCATTGAGGCAGCCATTAAAGGACCACTTCACCACTTTTCAACATCTCTTCATATAATTGGTCCTCACTAATGTTCATGATAAAACACCACCATTTTTTATTTTAAATATATTTAGATTTTTATTATCGTGAGAACGATGGCTTCAACTTTTGTATTGCAACTTTTCAGGAAAAGAAAGCCTGCCGTTTCTATTAGCTTGGATTCACAATCGATGATGTCACTGGTGGACGGGTTTCTGAACTGCCCACAGCCTTCCTATGAGACACAGACTGAGTAGGAAAACATTGTGGTATTTTATCATGAACATTAGTTAGGACCAATTATAGGAAGAGAAGTTGAAAAGTGGTGAAGTGGTCCTTTAAACACGGACAAGACACGGACAAGACAGCCGTCTCAATATTGAGGCCTAAAATCTAAATTATTATTGTTGTTATGATGTACAGTAAGTACACAAGTCACATGTGGCAACATGTCACGTTATTTGTTACTCCTTGTGAACTATACTATAGGAGTCTCCTGACAAAATGAAAATAACATTGTACATACTACTGTAAATACTGGTCAACAATGCATTAACGTTCATCCTTTTGCCCTTTTCTCTCTCACTCCTTTCTCCCTCATTCTCTGCCTCTGTCCGTCCGTCCGTCCGTCCGTCCATCCGTCTCTCTCTCTCTTCCTGAAGGTCAGATAACCTTTGAGTCCAGGAGCCAGGGTCGTCCGAGCTCACGGGTCACGGAGCGACGAGAGACCGAGGAGGGCGAGGGCCTGACCTTCAGGTGAACTTTTCTGTGTCCCTGTGATGAACTCTTGAGGTGAAGGACGGACGGTGTGAAGGACACTGCTGCGTCCTTCACTGGGAGACCACATGACACCTCTGACTGGACGCAATAAGACTGAACCCTGGAGGAGACAGACGGACGGACGGACGGACGGACGAGCATAGATATAAAAAAAATAATAGATGCCTCATTGGCCGCTGCAGTTGATTGGAGCGACGTGTCTCCATTGGAGGCAGGAAGTCAAGCGGACCTGCTGCTGCAGAAGGCATTTGGCTGGATTAAGGCACGCTGCGTTGTGGCGTCGCTGCCCAAGCGACGTCATGCACTCATGCGACTCCTCGTCGTGGGCTCTCGCTGTCAACTCGGAAGTGACTACTGGGCCAATCGCAGCGCGTCTTTTCCCGGGGGGACTTCTGTTCACGCACGCAAAGGAAATCCCCTGGAGAATTGTGCCTTCAGTTTTGACATAGCGCCCCCCAGAGGCCGGAAAGAAGAGGCGTCTTTACCTTTTTATGTCTATGCGGACGATTGGATCGATGTTTGGATGGTTCCAGAAAACAACAGTTTCAAGGATAATTGCAATCAAGAAAATGTTCTCTGGAAAGCAACAATTGGGGTCCAGGGTCTGGGCGGGGGGGGGGGGGGGGGGGGGGGGGGGGGGGGGTCCGGCAGTGTCTATGCTATATTATGGTTTCTATGATTCTTTTTTTTTTTTTGGTTTTGTTTTGTTTGTGTTTTCACATTTAATTTATGGTGCCAGAAACAGCGCTGGTCAGCTGTGCTTGGATCCCATAGGAATAACGTTGCACTATATGTTCTGTACTTCTGTTCCCCCCCCCCCCCCCCCATAAGACATGCAAGCACACTAAAGTGATTTTTTTTTACTTTGGTTTGGTATGAACTGTACATTAACAAAACCCTGATTTATCTATCATGAAGAAAGCGCATGGACTCAGGGTTGGTGACAAGCTGTTATTTTCTATTATCGGTTTTAATCTTTATTGTTTTTTTTTAAATTCTCTTAGTTTTTAAGTGGAGCTAGTTTTTTTTTTTACCCCCCTCTGTATTCTATTCTTACAGCCTTGTCCACCCATAGCGAGGTCAATGGAGGCTTTCATGGCGAGGTTTAAGAGTCAACCATTGAAGCACAGAAGCAAAGATGTCTGGTCTGCACACTGCTTTTCCTGTGATAGGTCCTGCAGAGAACAGCTGTGTCCAGTTACACCTGATTATTTCAGCACTATAAAGGACTGAGAACATGATAAAAGAAAAAACAGGTGTGCTTCCTCTGGAAACTGCCCTTTGTTTAAGGCAGTGGGTGCTCAGCTTTGAAAATAACTTCACTCGTGAACCAACTAAATGGAAAAAAACAACTAAATGGAAAAAAAGTATTTTAGTCTGCTTCGGCTATAGTGCCGAAACGCGTCGGCGTTCTCAAATAAACATGAGAAATTGCATCTTCTGAGCCAGTCTTGCATTGTTTTATTTGCCGCTTTTTCCATTTAGTTGGTTTTATGAGTTTGTGAGACGAACATTGTGGTCTCCCGTTAATTATAGACAGACTTGTCTGCTTATAGCACGGTTTTCTAATGCTTCCTCCACACAAGTCTCGAGTCTCCGCTTCCGTTCCGTCGCCTTTTGCCAGTCGTGTACATTTTGCCCTACTGTAAATCAAATGAGTTGAAGCAGAAGCGCATCTACAGTAAGGTTGCTGCTGAAGCAGAAATGTACATTTAATTAATTATATTTTAAAATGTTTTTTTTTTTGTGAGCGTAAATGGCGAACGATAGACAACAACGTCCTTTGCACCGCTTTCAGGGGGGGGGGGGGGGGTGGCGTTAATATTACAGACTAGTGGGGAAGCATTGAAAAATTGTGGAGAAGTTGTCTGGCCTGAGAGTCAAGTCTCCAGTCAACTGCTGTGGTGGACCAGTGGTTTTCAACCCGTTTCCTTTCAAGGCCCATTGTTTAGTGGTGCCACACGGACCACCATGTGATGAACATTTATTTAGCCTCTCGGACCCAAATCTAAAGAACATATTGTTGTCGTTGGACAAGATTTTGTCCACAATTCCATGCTGTATTGATGTTGGTATACCATTAGGACTCAGAGAGAACAGGCAAACGTTGACTCGTGTATTCACCTTTTTCCTAGGCTGTGTGTGTTCCACTTCCTGTCGATTTCATTGGACATCATTGGTCATCTGACCAGTTTCATTGGATTTCATTGGATCAAATCGACAGGAAGTGGAGCACACACAGCCTACTGTAGGAAAAAGGTGAATAGACTTCTTGTAAATTGAAGTAATGCAGGTTGTTTAACCCATTTAGGCCTGATGTCGAAATTAAAAAAATGTCTTCTGAAAGAATATATGTTCAATTTTCAAAGATTTGTGCCGCATTTTCACGATTTGTCAAAAATAGCAGATCTACAAGCTCGTAGCGCGCCACCGAGTGGCGCGCTACGAGCTTGTAGATCTGCTATTTTTCAATGGCTAAATTATAACAATGTTTAAAAAAACACCAAAAGGGGTTCCCGCCCCAAAAGGGGTTAACAATAATGTAACTCTTGAGAGCGTAAAGAAGAAGGGGTCCATTTTGGTTACCAACTCTCCGTCATTTGGGACCACCTGGAAAAAAAACCCTCAAGGACCACTGGTGGTCCCCAGACCACTGGTTGAGAACCACTGTCCTAGACTGTATCCTACTGTAAGATTGAACTCCCGATAGTAGCTACTGTAAAGACGGACACTTTAGTTTTCCAATTGCTTTGGCGGTGTCTCATGTAAGCCTAAATTAACTTTTTCCTATTATTTCCTTCTTTTTTTTTCTTTTCTTTTTTACCAGTTGCCAATGTTGATTATAGCTTCAGTTTGAATGCAAAACAGGTAAAAATCTAAAACAAATACTCAAAAAAACTGTAAATGTCCAACACAAAAACCAAAATAAAAGAGAGGGTTATGATTACCAGCACAGACATGTTTTTGATTCAGTTCGTGTGCGCACATGCACACACAGACACTGAGATACACATGAGATCTACTAGGCCCAAGTAAAGGTTATTTCATATTTATTTGACCAAGTGTTGTACACGAGAATGATGAAAATGTACATGGAATACAACATTGACGCGACAAGTTTCAGTGGTTTATTTTAACTAAATTCACATTAATGTAAATTACAGTTCAGTTATACATACACTATTTAAACATATTCTGCACCGGTGCCATATGAGACTTCAGTGTAGTAATACACTATTTTAGTTGCAACTGTCTGCACCTGACTCCCCCTCCCTCACTGTACCACCCCTATTAAAAAAAATCACACCCGTGTGAACTGAGTGGTGCAACTCCCCTCTCCCCCTGCCCCTCTCTCTCTCTCGCTCTCTCTCTCTCTCTCTCTCTCTCTCTCTCTCTCTCTCTCTCTCATTAGCAGGCAACAGTGCAGCACCATCTCTCTCTGGTTCTGGCACAACAGCGCCACTTTTGCCCCTACTGGTACTCTAAACATAGTAACATAGTAACATAGTCCCATAGTGACATTGCTGTTCCATGAGTGGTTGCACCACTCAAAAATGTCTCAATGCTGACAGACGGTCAGCAAGTGGATTCATGAATGTATGTATTTATAGACAATATTTTAGGCCAATAAAAAAAGTCTATATAGAGGGTATGCGCGTGACATCATCATCAAACCCGGAAGTTATGCAGGAATGCCTACTGAGTGGCAAAAAACGACTTTCTGGCCTTGACAACCCATGCATCCAAACAGAAAAGTCCTATCTGATTGCATTAAACAACATTAAACAATGTTAAACTCACTTTGCATGTTGCTTTGCCACTCGATGTGCCATTCACTTTAAGCATGCGCATACCCTCTATACCAAATTTTGCACTTTAAACAAAAGAAGCCTGTCGGCTGCGGACTATCTGGAGTGAGTGTGGAAGTACACGTAAAGAAACACACGCATGATCTTACCGTCAGCCTGTAGTGTGCCCTTTTGACCACAGAGTGGTGCTCTAATGTCAAATTAGATTATACTAGACATCTATAATCTGAAATTCATTCAGTTGCGTCTCTGAATACATTTAAGTTAATTAACATTATGTACAGTCTAGTCTATCTAATATAGCTCATATGAATGTACTACATACAGTACACACTATGAACAAGTGAGTGTGAGAATTAATAGTCTGTCTACACAACAGGCCTTCTACAGTATCTGGATGAATACACTGCATGTACTATCAAATGTTGAATATATGAATAGCCTACATAAATAAAAAATAAATACATAATTAAGAAGTAGTGAAAATAGACGTTCTACATTAAGCTCGCGAAGCGTGTGCTTGTAGATCTGCTATAGTTTGGCTCCCAGGCAAACTCTCTCTAATCTCTTTTGGGACTCTCGACCTGAAAAGTTTGGGAAACACTGCTGTATAGATTTAAAGGACCACTTTTCAACCCATCTTCATATAATAGGTCCTCACTAATAATCATGATAAAATGGCACCATTTTTTTGGCTGTGGGCAGTTCAGAATCCCGTCCACATCATCGTTAGGCAGATTTTACAAAAATGTTTAGATTTTTAGAACGATAGCTTCCATTTTCGCATTGCAACTTTTCAGGACTAGAAAGCCGGCAGCTATATTAGCTTGGATTCCCCATCGATGATGTCACTGGTGGACGGGTTTCTGAACTGCCCCCTATAGCCCTCCTTCTATGAACTCAGACAGAGTAGAAAGAAATGGTGCCATTTTATCATGATTATTAGTGAGGACCTAGTATATGAAAATAGGTTGAAAAGTGGTGAAGTGGTCCTTTAAAGATGTGGTTGTTAAATTGAAGTTTTCATGAATACTAATTAAGCCAGGCTGGTACAAACAGAGGCCACAATAACATCAATGCACTCTATATTGACTTTCACAAAAATTTATGTGAAAAAAAATTTATCGAAAGTTATTTCGAGAGCAATATTACCTGCCATGACATACAAATTAAGAATGCTCAGGTTAAGAATTGAAGGGGAAAAAGCAGTGGTATTATAATATAGACCGATAGATATTTATTATAATTTATTGTGACTATTCTTTTGTACAAAGATTCCGGCTCAGATTTTCTGTTTGTTAGGTCAACAGGAGTTGTTCCTCTCAAGCAAACAAAGTCTACACAGAAAATGGTTGTCATTCCTGTGAACATTGTTTGACATGCCGTCGCTAAGCACTGTGCGTGTGTGTGTGTGTGTGTGTGTGTGTGTGTGTGTGTGTGTGTGTGTGTGTGTGTGTGTGCGTGCGTGCAAACACGCACTCATTCCATATACTGTACAACGAAAGGTCCTTCAAACAAAGTGAGGGGGCAATTATTTACTTAACCGTTAAGTAGGTTTTTGTATTCTATGCTTAGTGGTTGCTTATTTAAAACGAGGCTATAGGCATTCATAAATGGCATTTCACTGCATGGTAAAAAAAATGCACACACACCTGTGTGTGTGTTTGTGTGTGTGTGTGTGTGTGTGTGTGTGTGTTAGAGAAAGACAGGGGAGAGAGAGATACACACGCACGCGTGTGTGTGTGTGTGTGTGTGTGTGTGTGTGTGTGTGTGTGTGCGACTGCATGTGTGTGTGATTCTATTTAAATTGTCTGACAGGGTAGTGCTCACTTTCTCACTTGTCAGAGAGAACAGAGCTGAAAGAGCTCCGTTGTACAGACCAGGAGCACTGGGTCTGGGAGGGACGTCTGACCACTCAACACACAACGACATCTTTAACAAAACCTTTGCTTTATGAAACAATAATCTCAGGTCACATCTGTAAACATCAAATCAAAAGGTAGTTACAGTAAGTGTCGTACTATATTCAAGTGTATTAAATTGTCGCCCTTCGATTATCAAAGTCAAACTCACAATACTGGAATTACATCACTATAGGACATACAACGGCATACATACGGCACATGATGGCAAACTATTAACCCATTCAGGCCTGACGTCGAAATAAAAAAAAATATGTTTTCTAAATCATGACAATTTTCGGAAAGATTTGAGGCACATTTTAACGATTTTTCAAAAATAGCAGACCTACAAGTTCATAGCGCGCCACTCGGTGGCGCGCTATGAGCTTGTAGATCTGCTATTTTTCAATAGCTAAATTACAACATAATGTTTAAAACACCAAAAGGGGTTCCCGCCCAAAATGGGTTAATAGTTAATGTGGTTAAACGCTAACGTGACATGGATGCGTTCCAGGTCTCAATGGATTAACACAGCTACTGTATACAGACGGTGCTCAAAGCTCAAGCTGATCAACAATTAGTTGCACGCTGAAAATAGCAGACGTACAAGTTCACCACCACGCAATGCGTCAGGCCGCCGTGTGCTGTTGTGAGCTTGTAGAGCAGTGGTTCCCAAACTTTTTCATGTCAATTAAGGACCCCCAGATTGACACTAATGAGCTCGCGGACGCCCGATTGAAAATATAAGCCATGGACCCCGATAAGAGAAGCTGTTTGCGGCTCTAGCAGAGATTGTCAACCATTTTCAGTTCAAGGGCCCCGCGGACATCTCTGGGACCCCAATTTATATTGTAAAATCAATGTTAATTTAACTCTGAGAGTGTACAAATGGAACCAAATGGACCCTGACAGACCCATAAGGGTCCATTTGGTTACAAACTATCATTTAGCTGGAGACCCAGACCAGACAGTGGCCTTGTGGTTACAGTGTCCGCCCTGAAACTGCGAGGTCGGGGGTTCGATCCCCGGCCGGGTCATACCAAAGACTGTAAAAATGGGACCCAAATGGGACCCAATGCCTCCCTGCTTGGCACTCGGCATCAATGGGTTGGATTGGGGGGTCAAATCAACTAATGATTCCCGAGCACGGCGCACGGCTGCGGCTCACCGTGTGATTAACGTGTACGACTTTGACTTTGACCCCCTGGAACTCCCTCAAGGACCCCTGGGGGCCCCCGGACACCATTTTGGGAACCCATGTTGTAGAACATGTGCTCTTTTCGGTGAACCACACCTGCATGTAATGTAACTAACTGCAGTCGCAGTCGAACAAATAATTACAAAGAAGAAAAACAACAAAAAAAGTTCTTCTTTCTAATTATTTGTTCGGCCCGTTTGTTGTCATGATTTGTCACAACTCGAGTTGGCTTTGTGCGAGGCTTAAAAGGTCTTTAAATAAATACTTTTTGAAAAGTCTATGAGGAAAATGTACGAGGGGAATCATTTCCTGCGACGCTATAACTCAGGCTTAACTCTAACTGCAGGGATTTAAGTACAATTGTGGCGATGACAAACACTGAATACATGCATGCTTTTTTGTAAATCTCCTGTCGTATTAACTCAGAGACAGGTCCCTCACAGAGAACAAGAACATGCTAAAGAAACACTGATCCAACAATCCCACTTGGTAACATACCATGATAGCATATCATAACATACCATAACATGATAATTGTACATGTGTACAGTACTTTCTCATGTTTTGTTTTGTCCATCGGTCATGTGTGCGTGCGTGTGTGCGTGCGTGCGTGCGAGCGTGCGTGCGTGCGTGCGTGAGTGCGTGTCAGTGCGTGTGTGTGTGCGTGCGTGCGTGAATATCTGCACTGAGTCACATATGTCTTGGTATCCTGTCAGACACAATTTACAGTAGGTATTTATAGCCTTTGTTTAGACTAGTACAGTATATGCCGTGTCAGAGAAAGCATCATGAATCCAACGAACACCCGGGTCACAGAGTTTATAACGATGCCCTTATATGGGCGCCGTGCTTCAGTACTTCAGTGGTTTCCAACCTTTTCCGTGTCGAGGTCCATTATTTATTTGGCCTTTGAGCCACGTACATACGGACCACTATTTGAGCCACGTACATACGGACCACCATTTGAGCCACGTACATACGGACCACCATTTGAGCCACGTACATACGGACCACCATTTGAGCCACGTACATACGGACCACCATTTGAGCCACGTACATACGGACCACCATTTGAGCCACGTACATACGGACCACCATTTGATCGCAGACAAACTGAAGAATATTTTGTTGTCGTCGTTGGCTAAGATTTTGTCCACATTTGCCGTTGCCGTTGGAAAACGTTGATCAAAGTAACAATTCTTCTACATGCTCTAATTGTGTAGACTTCTTGTAAATTAAGTAATGCCAGATAACAATAGTGTAACTCTTGAGAGCGTAAAATGAAACCAAATGGACCTGTATGGGTCCATTTGGTTTCATTTTACGCTCTCAAGATTTAAAGATCTATAAGAGTCCATTTGGTTACCAACTCATTTAGCTGGGGGACCACCTGGAACCCCCTCAAGGACCACTGGTGGTCCCCGGACCACTGGTTGAAAACCACTGTATTACCTGGATGCATTTGTGCATCACATGTTTTACTTAAGTAAAAGTATGAATACTGCAATATAGAAATTATTATAGAAATATATATTATATGTAATAATTAAGTATTGGTATCTAAATGTTAATTGTAAGTAGAAAGTACCCATATTCCATTCCACGTTTTGAAATGTATCGAAATCTTTCGAAACAATTGTGAACTTGTAGATCGGCTATATTTTCAAATGGCTGAAATGTGTATATATACTGTATATATATATATATATATAGGGCTTAAGTGGTTAATGTTTGTTTTGTAATAATAATTAAAATCTACAAAGTTTTCAAATAATTGTAGTGGAGTAAAAAGTACAATATTTTCCTCAGAGATGTGGTAGAAGTAAAAGTACTGAACATTGGAAATACTCCAGCAAAGTAAAAAGTACTTCATAATTGTACAGTACTTAAGTAAATGTACAGTTATACTTTCCAATATTGAAAGATATCTTGGTCCCTCTTCAACACACAAAAAAGCAAGAAATCACAGTAAAATACAACACAACCAGTTCAAACGAAAATACAAAAGCAACACAGACAACATTTCTGTCTATAATTTAGATTAAAAATTCTGTCGTTTTTCACATCACACCAAAGAAAAAGACATATACACAAATACAGAGATAAGATTCAGTGCTGTCCAAAACCTCACTGTCAAATAAGTGCTAATACGTTAGAGAGAGAGAGATGAAAGAAAGGTGTTGGAATTGGTTCCCGTACACCGCTCAAGTTCCCTTTTCTCTCCCTTTTAAAATGGTTACAATGAAGGTGACCCACCAAAGTAATTAAAGAACATACTGAACTGGTCAGTCCTTTTCTATAAGTCTAGTCGTGTCTTCACCCTGAAGTCACTTCATTCATTCATACTGTACTGTGTAGAGTAGACCACACCATTTCAACTCAGTCAGGCGTGGTGGGACTCATTTCAACGAAGACAGTCACCTTTCACACATGGCAGCTACATACTGACCCCCTTTTCCACCGGTTGGTTCCCAATGGGAACCGGTTCAGTTCTTTTTGCTTCTTAGTCCATGAGCCAGAGCTCCAAAATTGGTGGGAAAAACTAGACCTATATTAAATTGTTTATAGGATCAATACAAATTAATACATGATAACCCTTCCACAGTAGTAGCTTTTTCATATATTTTTTCGATTATTTTGCACATTTTCCTTCATAATGCCCTCATTTGCATATTTAAAAATGTAAAATTTGTAATACAATACATCTTTGTCTTCGTGTAAGCACTCAACTGGGGAAGTTTCATGGTGAAAACAATCTAATATAGGTATGGTTTTGCCCACTGAATTCATAATTAACGTTCCAATTTTGGAGCTATCTGGCTCATGGACTAAGAACCACAAAGAACTGAACCGGTTCCCATTGGGAACCAACCGGTGGAAAAGGGGGCCACTGTGCTATCTCTTCATTCCCCCAACAACACGTCTCGCGCCATGACTTTCTCCATCCAGGGCACGAAGGTGGAGACCTTGGTGTAGACGCCGGGGGAGTGCTGCGTCCGGCAGGCCTGGCCCCAGGACGTGACGCCGTACACCACCCAGCCGCCGCCCGGGCGCTCGCACACCAGCGGACCGCCGCTGTCGCCGCGGCAGCTGTCCACGCGCCGGCGCTCGGGCTCGGCGCTGCCGGCGCAGAGCATGCGGCGCGTGAACGCGCCGTGGTAGTGCTGCTGGCAGTGGCGGCGGGGGAGCAGGGAGACGGGGGCCTGCTGCAGGGTCTTGGAGTAGGAACGCCCTGAGAGGGGAGAGACACGCAGTTATACAAAGATGTGGTGGACAGTAGGGCATTCACTTCTAGTCATTTTTACTAGTTGACTAGTTGCCTAGTTTACTAGTCGACTAGTTGTTTAACTACCTATTATGTAAAAAAAGAAAGTTCCTTTTTTTTTTTTTTTTTTTTGGGGAAATAAATATTTGTACATTTAAAAACTGTGTACGTTGGTGACTATAACTATAATCTACCTGATCTTGAGGCCTACAACATCGGGAAAAAAATAAAAACTTTTTTTTTCTTCTTATCAACTAGTCAACTAGTGGATTTACTAGTCGACTAGTAAACTAGTAGTAAACTAGTCGACTAGTCGACTAGTTGCTTAATGCCCTAGTGGACAGTAGGAACGCCCTGAGAGGGAGACACGCAGTTAACCCATTTTGACCTGAGATCAGATTCTAAAAATGTCTTCTACATCCTGACAGTTTTCTGAAAAAGCTATGTTTCTATGTCAGTCGTTCTTCGATTTTTCAAAAATAGCAGATCTACAAGCTCGTAGCGTGCCACTCGGTGGCGCGCTACGAGCTTGTAGATCTGCTATTTTTCAATAGCTAAAGCATAACATAATGCTAACACCAAAAGGGGTTCCCGCCCAAAATGGGTTTAAAAAGCTGTGGTGGAAACTGGACAACAGCAAAGTACATTTATTTGAGGACGTGTTGTGGGCTTGTATTTTCACTATTATTTTCTTGTTTTTGAATATGTTGGTAAATGACAAAAGAAATACCGTATTGTCCCGAATATAAGACGACTCTGATTATAAGACGACCCCCATTTTTCAAGACTCATTTGTGGAAAAAGAACATTGAATGTCAAACAGTCCAGTCCCCGATTATATTACGACCCCTGTTATTTAACTTATTTAGCATACTTCTATTGGACCGATAGGGTAAATAACGCAGCAAATGTACAATTTTAACTTTTAGTACTAATACATCAGACTTACGTATCACTTTTCTTAGTACCAAGTCACTTTACAAAACAAACCTTTTAGAAGGCTCAATTAAAAGGCTAAACATTGAGAAAAGAAAAATAATAAAAACATTTGAATAGCTAAGACTAAAAGGCAGAAAGTGTGATTTTATTATAGCGGGGAAAGTGAGTCTGAATAGGTGGGTCTTGAGGGGAGGCTTTGAACGCAGCAAGGGTGCATATGGGGGCGGTTTTCATGTGATGTGGGAGTTCCAGTGCAACTAGCCTCGGAAACCCAGACGTCTTTATTTCCAGGGAGAAAAGAAAAAGTCTGGGACCGAGGCCACTTCATTTCGGCATAGAGTAGCGCAAACGTCGCTCACTCTCTGCTGATTTCTGATCGTCTGCACCATTGTTAAATTCACGCACACACACACACACACACACACACACACACACACACACACACACACACACGCACACACACACGCGTACACACACACACTCCTCTCTCTCTCTGTCGCTCTAATTAATTAGTCTCATGTCATGCAGCTGCGTGTAGTTTCTCTCCTGCCAGGAGCTGCCTATGCCATAGAAAGCATACCGGTAAGTGAGTTCAGTGCAACTGACCCCAGGTGTTTTTGTTTGTTTTTTGTACTCCAGTACTACTTTAACTCAAGTACAAAATCGACAGAGCAACTTTCACTTGAGTAATATTTGGACCAGGAGTATTTATACTTTAACTCAAAAATATTGAGTACTTTAGATGGGTTTAAACGGCATGATATAGACTAGAGCATCCCTTGCATGACGGCGAGCAACCCGGAAGACAATTTCCAATTCAATTTTTCCCATCGACGATTCAGAAAGTATACATTTATTTAAAGACCTGTAAGCCAACTCGTATCGTGACAACTCATGACAACAAACACCAATTTCTTTGGACCAAACAAATAATTAGAAAAAAGAGAAACAACAAAAAAAAGTGTTGTACCCTGCTCTTTTTTTTCTTTTTTTGTTTGTTGTCATGATTTGTCACGACCCTAGTTGGCTTTGACCGAGCCTTAGGTCCAAAAAATTGGACACGCCCCCCTCATCTAGACTGAGTGGCAAAACATTGAGCAGCATGGAGTGTTGGAGTTTGGAAGCGCTCGTTGGAAATCACTCACCGTCCTGCGTATCACCTGTTTCTAAATGTCACATAATGCAGGAGGCAGCAAAATATTGTGTTATTGAAAACAAGCACTTCCAAACTCTGACACTTAGAAAAATAATCAAATGCAGGGCATTTCTTGACAGAAAGTAGCTCATAACGTTTCTATGGTGGATTTTCATGAAACAAAAACTTTGCAGATAGAAAGAGGATAATTCAAGCTTTTCGTTCAGCTGCAATGTTGGTGAGTTTAACATTGTTTAATGCAATCAGACAGGACTTTTCTGTTTGGATGAATGGGCTGTCAAGGCCAGAAAGTAGTTTTTTGCCACTCAGTGGGCATTCCCGCATAACTTCCAGGTACGATGATGTCACGCGCATACCCTCTATTGTCTTCCGGGGCCGCTCGTCGGGGGAGGGTCTGCGACACTGGCTCTATAAAACTGTGCCGTTTGGAAAAAAAGTCACAGATTTTTAAGTAGGGAAAAAAAACATTGTTTCATTTCTCTGCTGGCAACAAGGTTGCGCGTCAAGTGTCTTATTATTGTTGGGGGCCGAGCACAGTACGTCCTGTTCACACAATGTAACTCGTAATAATGCTATCTCCTAAATCGAGGCAAAACAAACAGCCGTCAAAGCGACAGGCACGGCATTCTCCACCACACAATGAGCACTAAGAGGCCTTTTCATTCCCGGCAGGTCATGTGAAAAAACAGGACAGGCATGTCTATCAGTGTCTTGTCAAAGCAAGTATCACTATCCGAGAAATAGAAGTGACACGAGTGACGCGAGTGACGTCGACAATATATTTATATATCTACAAAGGCAGGAATTTTCTTCTCTTGTGTGTCTGTCTGTGTTCCTTTTCTTCTTTTTTTTCCACTTTTGTGCACACATAGACTGGTTCCCCCGGGTTCTGTTCAACGGGTATTGCACGACTTACAGTTAGATAGTTGTATACATTCACTGCTTAATAATCCATTCTGGGCGGGAACCCCCTTTGGTGTTTTTTAAAGCATTATGTTATGCTTTAGCTGTTTAGCAGATCTACAAGCTCTTGTACTTGTAGGTCTGCTATTCTTTTGAAAAATCGTGAAAATGTGGCGCAAATCTTTGAATATATATTCTTTCAGAGCGAACAGTTTTTAACTCAAATCTTTGCTTCTGGGGGGGGGGGGTCCCTGGAACAACATATTTTCAGATGGGGCAAAATACATATAATTCTAGGGGTCCTTGACATGAAATAGTTTGAGAACCGCTGACATATATAGAAACATAGGGTTTTTCAAGAAAACGTATCGGGATTTAGAAGACATTTGTAGAATCGGCCTCAGTCCAAAATGGCTTAATTAGGTCAGGTAGGAGGATCACTACTGGCTGATATCATACGAGGTTATTGCATGAAGCTCAAAGCATAATATCTCCCCTTCCCAGGGGACAGGATTTTCGTTCTTATAGCTCAGCGGTAGAAAGTTTGAGTGCGGGAGCTATATGTCCTTTATTTATTTATTTATTTTTATTTTATTTATTAATTTATGTAGGCTATGTATTTATTTGGGTTGAGGGGGGTGGCATAGCGCTGTCGCCTCACAGCTAGAAGGTCCCGGGTTCGATTCCTGCTAGGGGACGCTGCGGGTGTGTTCATACACCTATATTTAAGTTTGGGGGTTTTTTTGTCTTGCAACTTCAACAAACAAAACCTAGCTCACCATAGCTGACATCTGGTGACAGATTTGAGACTTATAATTATTAATCCCTCATCCGTTGGAAGTAATCCACAGGCTTTTCGTTTGCGTGACTATAGCTTTTTCTCCCAGGTGACAGTGCAGCTTTGATGCATTCAAAGATTTCTTTGATTTGAATTAAAGCACTATACAGCCAGTGGTGGTGTAAATTAAATGTTTTTGTTTGTATATAGTATACACTATCAGAATATATAGAATAGACTTTTTCTTTTCTTTTCTTCTTTTCAAATAATCTTTGCCCAAAAGAGCCAAGCTGAGCAGCGACATGATGATGTGATGAACAAATAAATAATTCAACAATTTTTAATAATGTTCCCTAGAATGCAACAAAGAAATATCACTTAAGAGCGCTTTTAAGTACGTTTTTAAGTTATTTTTTGTTTTGTTTTTTGCCTGTGAGGAGAGTCAGTATATATTGATAAATGAAATGTCTTTACATTTTGTTATAGGCTACCACATGTTTGCTATTTAGTGATACAACCATCCGTTTCATGAAGGGCAGAAAAAAGCACACAAAAAAAAAACGGTTTTGTTGTTCCCCTTGGGAAGGAAAATCTGAAATATTATTTAGCCCTTTTGAAGGATTTGTGCCCTATCCCTGGCCAACATGAATGGATTGGTTCCCATGACACATCCGTCTTTCCTTTGTATCTACGACCACACTGTCTTAATGCCCTTTCCATGGGGGCTTAGGATGACACTGCATGTACGTATGTGCAATATTTTCTTGTGCGTATGCGTGTGTGCGTGCGTGCGTGCGTGTGTGCGTGCGTGCGTGCGTGCGTGCGTGCCATCTGACTGAGAGTCAGTCAAACCAAGCAGCTGTACAATGCACATATCTCACACTAAGCTGCGCTAACAGCTCACCACCTCGCCATAACACCCTCTCTAAATAGCCTTTCTTCTCCCTGCCAAACGCTCTTACACAATCTTACACAAAGAAAGAAAAGAAAAAAACACACACACAATCGTTCTAGAGAAGAGAGAACACAAGCATGCGTCCCCAGCATGTGGCGTCCCTCTCTCACAATCTACATGCAGTGCCACGTGAGAGGGGATGTTTTAAAAAGCTGCCGAGACTAATAATGACACCAGGCAGTGACTAATGACCTCAGCATTGTGCTCACACAGTTCACTCGAGAAAAGACGTTCTTTGTGTGTCTTTGTTAGTTCGTACACATCTCAAGTGTTGGCCAAACACAGATGTTGCCGAAAGCCGCAGAAGTCAAACAAGCACTGCACTATGGGTTGAAAATCCTTCAACTGGATCGAGTATACGACGTACGTGTCATCACGAGCCAATTGATCATATCAAACCTATTAATCAATAGCAAACCTATTTATTCCTGCACGTTTAAATCGTAGAGCACATGGGGGGGGGGGGGGGGGGGGGGGGCTGCATGCTAGACTTACTTTGGTACTTCCTTCGTAATACTTTTAACCCGTTTAGACCTAAGGACGATTTAAAAAAAAAAAGTCTTCTAAATACTAACAGTTTTCTGAAAGCTGTTTCTGTCAGTGGTGTTCAACTTTTTTCATGTCAAGGACCCCCAGAATTATCTCTATTTGGCCACAGACCCTCATCTGAAAATATGTAGTTCCCGCCAGGGACCTCCCAGAAGCAAAGATTTGAGTTAAAAAAAAAATGTTCGCTGTGAAATAATATATATTCAAAGATTTGTGCCACATTTTCACGATAAAACAAATAAATAGCAGATCTACAAGCTCGTAGCGCGGCACTCGGTGCCGTGCTATGAGCTTGTAGATCTGCTATTTTTCAATAGCTCAAGTATAACATCATCCTTAAAACACCAAAAGGGATCCAGAATGGGTTAAACTGAACCCCCCCCCCGCCAAACTCCTCCTGAGCCTATAAATGAATCCGATAACGAAAGTTGAGGAGCTAAAAGCATCCTCTACTCGACGTGCTGCCTCCCCGAGGCTCTCGGGTCGTTGACACGCCCCTTGACACTTTCGCTGACACGCCCTGTTGCCAATCACCGGCACATTAACCCGTTATGTACGGGAATCCCTTTTGGTGTTTTAAGCATTATGTTGTACTTTAGCTATTTAAAAAAAAAGCAGATCTACAAGCTCCGAGTGCCGCGTTACAAGCTTGTAGATCTGCTATTTTAGAAAAAATCGTGAAAATGTGGCGCACATCTTTGAATGTATATTATTTTAGAGTGAACTTTTTAACTCAAATCTTTGCTTCTGGGGGGTTCCTGGAACAACATATTTTCAGATGGGGGTCGGTGGCCAATTACATATCATTTTTGGGGTCCTTGACACAGAAACATAGGTATTTCAGAAAACTCTCAGGATTTAGAAGACATTTTTTTAAATTTCGACGTCAGGCCTAAATGGGTTAAATGCGCCGCCAATGTCACGGCTCATCTGTTGTTTGTTCTGCTTCACACGCTCCACGCTATTATATATTTACATAATAATTGTTCTTTTTTTACTTTCTCTTTCCCTGCTTCCTCTCCCCCCCCCCCCCCCATCCTTTTTCATCTTCTCCGCCTTCTAGAAAAGGTCTGTTCACACACACACACACACACACACACACACACACACACACACACACACACACACACACACACACAAAACTCTCTCCTTTACAGCTGTAAACCAATAACGAGGTTAAGAAACTGCTTCAGAAAAGAACAGCGATACGACAAACCCCGTCTCCTGAGACCAGTTTATAGTTAAGGGACGCAATAAAACAACGACCTCTGCATCCACGGAATGCACTACTGTACTACTGTACTGTTTTTTATTCTAGTTTATTTTGCTTGCTTTAGTTATGTGGTTATTCTGCTTCTGTTTTACCATAGAAAATGAAATGGGAGTTAAATGCTGCAATTTGTAAAAATTGAAAAATATGACTCCTAACGTCGTTGAAGTGGGACTCATAAAATGTCCCTGGGACTCATCTAAAAGACCATCCCTGCATCCTGGGACTCATTACATTGAAAACCTATTTACATCACTGATAAGGTCCATTATTTATTAGGCATTTGAGCCACGGAAACCACCGTTTGATGACATTTAGCCTCTCAGACCCAAAAACTGAAAAAATGTTTTGTTGGCGTTGATCAAAATAAAAAAAATCTTCTATATTCTCTAATTGTGTAAACTTGCAGATGTTTTAACAATAATTTAACTCTTGAGGGCGTAAAAATGAAACCAAATGGACCCGTATACAGGTCCATTTGGTTTCATTTTTACGCTCTCAAGAGTTAAAAGATCTATAAGGGTCCATTTGGTTATAACAACTCTCCATCATTTAACCCATTTTGGGCGGGAACCCCTTTTGGTGTTAGCATCATGTTATGCTTTAGCTATTGAAAAATAGCAGATCTACAAGCTCATAGCGCGCCACCGAGTGGCGCGCTACGAGCTTGTAGGTCTGCTATTTTTGAAAAATAGCAGAATCTGATCTCAGGTCAGAATGGGTTAATCTGGGGGGCCACCTAGTGGCACCCTCCTCAAGGACCACTGGTGGTCCCGGGAACCATCACCCTGAGCCTAATTTGCGCTCCGTCATAAATTGCAGACCTATGAGCTCAGAGCTCATATCATTGGGGTCTGCTATATCCCATTTTGGGGCGGGAACCGATTCTGGTGTTTTTAAGCATTGTTATACTTTAGCCATTGAAAAATAGCAGATCTACAAGCTCATAGCGCAGCACCGAGGTAGGTATGCTAGGTATGCTATTTTTGAAAAATTGTGAAAATGTGGCACAAACCTTTGAATATATATTCTTTCAGAGCGAACGTTTTCACTCAAATCGTTGAAACATATTTTCAGATGGGCGTCGGCGGCCAAATACATATAATTCTGGGGGTCCTTCACATGAAATATTGAGAACCACTGATACAGAAACATAGGTTTTTCAGAAAACTGTCATGATTTAGAAGACTTTTTTTTTTAAATTTCGATGTCAGGTCTAAATGGGATATCTTTCCGCGTGACACCGCCTTGCGACAAAGCACGACTGAGCGTTGGCTTCCTCCTCACCTAATCTGCACCTGCACATTCCGTTCACATGTTATCGAGTCTTTCAGCCTTCAGTACAGTACAGGTGTGGTCTTTTCTTTTTTACCGTGCAGTCAAATGCCATTTATGAATGCCTATAGCCTCGTTTTAAAAAAGCAACCACTAAGCATAGAATAAAGAAAACCTATACTTAATAATTGCAAAAACAAATTGCCCCTCACTTTGTTTGAAGTGCCCGCCCCCGCACACGCACACGCACACGCACACACACACACACACACACACACACACACACACACACACACACACACACACACACACACACACACACACACACATACACACACACACACGCAAGCATATCAACACACATGTTAATGTCCATAATGTAATAATGTCCATACATTTATCAAAATAGTAAAAAAAAAAAAAAAAAGGCAAAGAAGTTTAGGGATAATGGGTTTAGCGGTGACGAAAATGGAGCCCTCAGACTCAATGTGTTTTTACTGATAAAATAAAGGTTAAATAAATAAATAAATAAATAAACAAACACAAACAAACAAACAAACAAACAAACAAACAAACAAACAAACAAACAAACAAACACACACACACACACACACACACACACACACCTGTGTCTCCCCAGCCGGTGATGTGACAGTTGCTGGCCTGCTTGAGCACTCTCTCCTTCCTCAGCGGCAGACAGGCGGGCAGCACGTGGCGCGTGAAGGACACGCACGCTCCCGGGCGGCGCCGCTCCGGGCCCACCATGGCGCCCGGGGACAGGCGCACCAGGGCCAGGTCGTAGTCGTTGCTGTGGGCGCGGTAGCTGGGATGGAGGACGACGTGTCGGACGCCGTACTCCTCCTCGTGCTCCTCGGGGACCAGGGAGTGGTAGTCGCCCAGGCGGACCTTGTAGTGCTTCGTGTTGTTCCCATACCTTGGAGGGATGGAGGGATGGATGGATGGATGGATGGATGGATGGATGGATGGATGGATGAAGGACAGAGAAGGAGGGGGATTTAGAGAGACATCAAAGACATACAATAGGCCTATCTCACAGCATTTCCCCGCCCCCTTTCCACGCCCCCTTTTGGAGCTAATGGTGTTATTTTTTCTGCGGTCCATAGACTTCCATGTTAAAAGAGGTATTTTCAGGGGGCGTGGAAAGGGGGCTGTGAGATAGGCCTATACCTCAGGGGTGGGCATGCAACTTTGACGATAAATGGTAAATGGTGCATTTATATATAGCGCCTTTATCCAAGGCGCTTTACAGAGATTGTGCATTACATTCACCCATTCACGCTCGCATTCACACACCGATGCCGGGGGAAACCATGCAAGGCACCAACCTGCACATCGGGAGCAATCAGGGGTTCAGAGTCTTGCTCAAGGACACTTCGACACTAACTCTGGGGGAGGCCGGGTTCGAACTGGGAACCTTGCGGTTTCCATCCGGTCACTCTACCCCTAGCCTGGAACTCACCTATGCTTTTTATGGCATAGGCAGCTCCCGGCAGGATCCGCCGGGAGAAACTATGCGCAGCTGCGCAACATGAGACTAATTACTTAGAGCGACAGAGAGAGAGATGAGTGTGTGTGTGTGTGTGTACATGTGTGCGTGTTTTTGTCAATTTAACAAAGGTGCAGACGATCTGAAATCAGCAGAGAGTGAGCGATGTTTGCGCTACTCTATGCCGAATTGAAGTGGACTCGGACCCGACTTTTTTTTCCTCCCTGGAAATAAAAACGTCTGGGTTTCCGAGGCTACTCTACCCCTGAGCCACTGCTGCCCCGACGATGCGAGGACCACTGTATTTCTCAAATATATAAAACTATAATAGATCAAAACGTGTCGCACTGCGATGCGTTTTGAGCTTGTAGATCGGCTATTTTTGCTATATATTTAAAATGCATTTGGTAGTTATGTGCATGGCCCCCGGGCCGCCAGTTGCCCATGTATGCAATATCTGACTGTGCATAGCACACGTCATTGTCTTTCCTCAATTTCCAGTGCTGCTTCTTCATTAAAATAACGGTGCACTGGAAGTGTTAACATTTTTAACAGGGGACGTGCACACATAGACATCAAAGGGGGCTTCAGCCCTTTTACCCGTCTGTAAAACAACCGCCCTCTCCACACCACGAATGCAGCATTTACTGATGGTAAAAGAAATGCAAATGCCACTCCTTTCCATGCCATGTCGGAAGGCAGCATTCAGGAGAATGAACTTGGAATGTAGCATTTTGCGTTGAACAAATTTGTTTAGAAATCCATGTCGTACACCGCATCTCCACTGGCTAAAGGGTTCTGGGTTGCGCCCCGAAAATAGCTGATCTACAAGCTCACAACGCGTCGCACCCACAGGCACCCAGGGTGCCGGCCCGATTCTGGCAAGCCGCCAGCGTCCAAAACGGTTGAGAGTTACCGTGTGGGGGTCCCTCTACTGTACCCTATTGTACTGTACTGTACTATACTGGCACACCCAAAATCACCATATATACGGTTAATATGTGCGTGTGTGTTTGTGTGTGTGTTAGGTTGCGCACAAGTGGTGAAAAACAACCATGCTGTTTTCGTGCTCAGACGCACCCATCCACCCACCCAGCCAGCCACCCAGCCAGCCAGCCAGCCAGCCAGCCAGCCAGCCAGCCAGCCACCCACACACATAGTCACTTAACGAAGTGGTTGCACTACTTAAAAGGTACAGAGAGCAAGACGAAGAAGAAGTTAGAGATGACCGGAACTCAGGCTGTATAATTATTCAGTGTTTGAGTGTGGGAGGAGGAAGGGATGACGATACAGACTTAAAGATGGAGTGCCGTGATCTTTTGTATATTTCCCAGTTTTTCATGTATGTATGAGGTGACAGTACTTCATTAGACCCCTCGGTGTGGTTGTTATGTCATGTGTTTATGAGGTGACAGTACTTAATTAGACCCCTCGGTGTGGTTGTCATGTGCAATGATGTCTTCCCTTTGTATTTAGTGTTTCTTCCTGGAGGCTGAAATCTTGACAGTCAAACGTGCCAATTAAAAAAAAAACAAAGAAAAAAAACAGTGATATAGTGACATCACAATATATTATTTTTTATTTTTTTATTGAGGGGTTAGGGGAGGGGTTAATATTATTATCCCCTCCCCTAACCCCTCCCCCTTTATCATACAACAACAGCTGTGGGTTGCGGCTTCAGTTCAGGTGGATCACCACCCATCACCACCCACCAGTCCACATAAAAACGACATTTTAACAAATACTGTACACTTTTTTGAAAAAAATTTGTCCTCCTTATATAATAAATAATACCTGATGATCATGTTTTAGGGTGGGGAAAAAAATCACTGCACTCCATCTTTAACCCATTTAGACCTGAGGATGATTCTACAAATGTCTTCTAAATCAGTTTTCTGAAAAACCCATGTTTCATTTCCAAACATTTTCATATCAAGGACCCCCAAGATTATATGTAATTTGCTGCCGACCCCCATCTGAAAATATGTTGTTCCAACTTCCAGGGACCCCCCAGAAGCAAAGATTTGAGTTAAAAACGTTGGCTCTGAAAGAATATATATTCAAAGATTTGCACCACATTTTCACGATTTTTCAAAAATAGCTAAAGCATAACATAATGCTTAAAACACCAAAAGGGGTTCCCGCCCAAAATGGGTTAACCATTTTACTGATGGATGGAGTGAAGGGGAGGAGGGATTAAGGGATAAAGATACAGATTGAACCATTTTACTGACGGATGGAGTGAATTAAGGAATCAAGACACAGAAGGGAGGAGGGAGGAGGGATAAGATTAAGAATGAGGCAGAGTGATATACGAGAGACAAGTGGAAGCAGGAGGAGGCCTTTCGGGGCCGAGCCAAGTCCCCGTGTCCTGTTACAACCGCAAGGATCCGTCCGGAAAGAGATCCTCTACTGGGAAGGATATAATGACCCTTCTGATCGGCAAGCAAGGCACACACAAACACGCACGCACACACGCACGCACACACATGAGGGGTTTAACCCATTTTGGGCGGGAAGCTGGGAACCCCTTTTGGTGTTAGCATTATGTTATGCTTTAGCTATTGAAAAATAGCAGATCTACAAGCTCATAGCGCGCCACCGAGTGGCGCGCTACGAGCTTGTAGGTCTGCTATTTTTGAAAAATCGAAGAACCACTGACACAGAAACACAGCTTTTTCAGAAAACTGTCAGGATGTAGAAGACATTTTTAGAATCTGATCTCAGGTCAAAATAGGTTAATAAATCTGAACTGAGAGAGCGAGAGAGAGGGGTAGGGGCCTAGGGGGGGGGGGGGGGGGGGGCATGTTTATCTGTGCTTGCATAGTTGATCAGCCTATTTCAGCTACCCATATGAAAGGTGACACTGTCTGTCATGCTGGAAGTGAAGTCACTGTGTTGGCTCACAGACAGATGCCTTCTCACAACTGATAACAGCTGAAGTCAGAGAGTAGCTCCGTGGATTGATTTACACATCATGGAAGCAAGTAGAGAGAAAACAGAAAACGCTACTCTACTACAGGGGTTCTCAACCTTTTTGGCCGGGGACCCCCGGAAATGCTTTGGCAATGTCTCGGGACCCCCGCCCCGCCCCCTCCCGACCCCCAATATAAATTGACTGCTACAATAACCTTAAACCATTTTGGGCGGGAACCCCTTTTGATGTTTTAAGCATTGTTATAATTTAGCTATTGAAAAATAGCAGATCTACAAGCTCATGAACTTGTAGGTCTGCTATTTTTGAAAAATCGTGAAAATAAAATGTAAAAAGAAATATATATATATATATTTTTTGAAATTATTTTGGGGACCCCCCAAAATAATTTGCCCCTGCTCTACTATATAACTAGCATGACATATATAACTAATTATATCTGTATAATCCCTTTTTTTTTGGGTCTTTGTTGAAATCTTTGCTCATATCTTTTTCTTTTCAGGCCTATGACGGGGCGGGTTGGGAGGGATTAATTTATTGTTTTTTATTCACAATTTGTTTTGATATATGTTTATGTTGCATTTAATTGTTATCGTTACTATATTTTCTCTTTTTTTTTGTCAACGGTGGTTGGTGCAGGGGTTTGGGGGTAGGATTTTTAAAAATGAGGCGAGGGGCAAGCCACTGATTGCAGTAGGCAAATCATTTGAATTACGCTTTGTATGCATTCTCTTTGTATGCCTGTACCTGTGCCTTTCATCTAAAAAATGAAATAAAAATGTATCGAAAAAAAAAAAAAAAAAAAAAAAAAGCTAATATAGCAACGATATGCTATATTATATAATCTGCCTTTAGAGACTCTCTTTCTCTACCTATAACTTTGGAATCATTGTGAGATCTGCACTTCGACTCAAAGACATACGTGGGATGTAATGTTTGCGTAGATGCGTCTATACCACTGTTCTTGGACAATGGGCACTGTGGTCTCCCAACTCTTTTACCTGACCTAATCAATTGTCAGACCCTCATGTGACTGATCATGTCTGTTTGCTACTTGTCCAGAGCTGTAGCTGTTGGCAGGTATAAAAACCTGTGAGTCTCTGCTGTTCTTTGAGCCACAACCGGGTTTTCCATTGCATCGACAGAAGACCCACCTCTCTCTGACCGACCACTTCTCTCTTTCGAAGACCCACCTCTCTCTGACCGACCACTTCAGGACCATCACGTGACAATGGCGGGAAGGACCTCACAAGACGAGCTGGACAAATTGAGAGAAGCTTTTGGGAAAGTTGATCTGGACAGCAGTGGATATATCTGCGAGGATGAACTCCATGAGCTCTTCAAGCATGCCGACATCCCCCTGGGCAGGGCACATGGTCAGGGACATCATCCAGAAACTGGATCGCAACAAAGACAACAAGATCAGCTTTGACGAGTTTGTATCGATATTCCAGGAGCTGACAAGCAGTGATATTGCTAAAAGATTCCAAAAGTCCATCAACAGAAAAGAAGGCCTCGTCTCCATAGATTGCTATAGTCAAGGCATCCACACCTTCTCTGAGGAGGAGCGCTTTGCGTTTGTCAACTGGATCAACGCTGCTCTGGAAAACGACAATGACTGCAAACATGTGCTGCCAATGGACCCAACACAGACTCTCTGTTCACGGCCATGGGAGATGGTATTGTACTCTGCAAAATGATCAACCTGTCGGTGCCAGACACCATCGACGAGAGAGCCATAAATAAGCCGAACAAAAAAAAGCTGACAGAGTTCACATTGCAGGAAAATCGTAACCTGGCGCTGAACTCGGCCTCCGCCATAGGCTGCCATGTCGTGAACATTGGAGGTGTGGACCTGCGAGACGGGAAGCCTCATCTGGTGCTGGGTCTTCTGTGGCAGATCATTAAGATCGGCCTGTTTGCTGACATCGAGCTCACCAGGAATGAAGCATTGGCAGCGTTGCTACGAGATGGAGAGACCTTGGAAGATCTGATGAAGCTGTCGCCTGAAGAACCTGGAGAACTCCTCTTGCGTTGGGTCAACTTCCACCTGGAGAATGCTGGCTGGCAGAAGATTAACAACTTCAGCTCTGATTTCAAGGACTCCAACGCATATTTCCACCTCCTGAACCAAATCTCCCCTAAAGGCACGGAGAAGAACCAGCCACGCATAGACATCAGCATGGAAGGCTTCAGTGAGGAAGACGACCTGAAGAGGGCAGAGGCTATGTTGCAACAAGCGGACAGGCTGGGCTGCCGCCAGTTTGTCACTCCGACGGATGTCGTCAGGGGAAACCCTAAACTCAATCTGGCCTTTGTGGCCAATCTGTTCAACAAATACCCCGCTCTGACCAAACCTGACATTGACTGGATTGATTACTGTTTGCAGATGATCTGCTGCTGCTGTTGTTGTTGTTGCTGATATGTTGTTTACACGTCATGTCAAGTTGGCCACTCCATCATATTCTGTTGGTCAACACAGATAGAACTTTGGGCCCAGACCGTGTTCCATATAGGTCATATTGTCATCTTGCCCTTTTATCATCATTTTACTCATAGCCTACTGCCTGTTTACACAGGGTTGTTCATCTTATCCTTTATATTATTTTATCATATTTATATTATGGATTTCCTGAGGCCACATTCAGATTTAATATCTTATATCTTGTTGACTCCTTATTCGGTCTCCATACTGTCTGTCCCCAGTCAAGTTAACTCACATACTGAGAGGCCTATTTTGATTTGAGACTACGGCTGCTAGGGTTGTTTCCTACTCCCTACTCCCCATACGGGGACCCAGACTCAGTGGACTCAAATAGTGATTAATTCGGACAATACTCCCTGTATGGGGAGCACCGACTCTGACGTCAATATCGGTAGAGAGCGCTATAGGTCCGCGGGTTCATGTACTTTTTATTTGCATTGTAATCCCCATAGGGTTTTTTCAGATCGCCTCATAAAGAACTGTATGAAAAATAAACAAATCATCCCATAGGCCTTAAAGAAAAAAAAAAGAAAAAAAAAAAGAAAACAGAAAACGCTTTGTAATGTAGAGACTTCACTCATATAATTCCTTATTTCGGTTAACAGTTAACTAAATGTACTGTATATACGCTCCCTAAACGATTTGTCTGGGTATCTGCTATTTTAGCAGGGGGGGGGGGGGGGACCTCATTCAGCAAATTAAATGGCCTTTTACCTCTCCCTCTTTTCTTTAAACAGACACTGAATTTAACAAACAGGGTTCGAATTATTCTTTGTTGAAGGGCATGATATTTGTTTGACTGTATATATTGTTTGATTGTTGATTGATGATTGATTGTTGGCTCCAGCTGTAGGGAGCATACCAACTGTGGGTCTGTGTGTATAGGGAACATAATAACACCAACATTGGGTTTGTGTAAAGTGGGAAACTGAGTATTATTATGTTTAGATGTGGATATTTTGTTGAGCAATATGCGATGGCTACATTAAATGTATTGTCTCTGGACATTAAGAAATTAACTGTAAAATTGTGGAATCAATTCAGGTTTGGTATGGTCCAGTGGGAGGGGCTTAGCCTATTTAAGTAGGGAGACCTGCCGTCACTGAAGGACTGTTGAGGTGGAAAGACTCGAGGCCAAACTGTCCAGTTAGTGTTGTAGACACTTTGGTTCTACTTCAGTTTGATCACTGCATGTAAAAAGATCATTGAAAACCCCCACTTCATCTCTGCATCATTCAAGGACTCTGTCTGGAATTTCTTTTCCAGTTTTGCCTTGATGTGACACATTGTGAGCTTGTAGATCAGCTATTTTCAAATAATCAAAATCTACAAGTAAAATAAATGTAGTGGAATAAAAGTACAATATTTTCCTCTGAGATGTAATGGAGTAGAAGTAAAAGTATTACTCAAGTAAAGTACAAATTTCTCAAAATTGTACTGAAGTAATCTGTCTTGGAAGAGCCACCCATCGACTAATCTAATATACGGCAACCTTCCCCGTGTTTCTTCACTAGTCCGATCCAGAATAACACAGTTTGTCGGCCACTGCTACAGAGCTGACAATGAGGTTATATCTTCCCTTCTTCTCTGGAATCCTGCCTCAAAGCAGACCAGAAAACTGTCGTTCCCTGATGTCATCATCGCTAGGGACACATGCATCAGTAAGCAGGAACTGGGGATGGGCAATGAAGGACCGGAAAGTCTGGCATGGCGTTGTGAAATCCATGATCTCGACCGCGGTCGAAAAATGATGATGATGACTAGCTATACCTATGAATGTCCGACGTGTATTATGAGATTTCAACGCTCAATAGCAGTCTGACATACTATACATCCACCTACTACAGCCACACATGAAGTGGGTTCGTTCCAAAATGGAATATAGGGAAGGCTTTTGAATTCCTCCATGGCCCTAATGTGGAAATAGCGAGACGGATCACAGGTAGAAACGAAGCGCGAGAGGGCGGGTTTGTGTGTAACGTGAGCCATAATAGTATACACTGGCTGTGAAGGAGCTCTGGTTTTCTAAGCAAAATAAACCCCTGGAAATTATAACTGACAGCACAAACCCAAAGATATTTATCATAATCAAAACACACTGTCTGACAACAGACATCACAATGAACATTGCAGACTTATATAAGGCCTGTAGGCGGCAGCCCTACATTTTTGGTGGTTTTTTTTTTTGTGAGCTCAACCTCGCACGCACGCACGCACGCACGCACGCACGCACGCACGCACGCACGCACGCACGCACGCACACACACACCGACACACACCTTTTCTGTCTCTCTGTATCTCCCTGTCTTCTTCTGTTTTGCTTTCCCTCTGCCGTTTACACAAGGTGAAAAATGGGGCCATTGTTGAGGCAACCCCTAGACTAGATGAAGTGGCTGAGATGAAGTCGGCATGGATGCAATAATCTCAGTATGCCCCCACGCTCACCACAAACACCAGAGCAGTGGTCACTACATCATCATCATCATCATAGTTGTGGTTATAGGCCCATGTCAGAGTCCCGAGTGCATGGCCGGGTTTCATGAGAGAGGTTTAACCCATTTTGACCTGGGAACGATTCTATAAATGTCTTCTAAATCCTGACAGTTTTCTGAAAAAGCTATGTTTCTGTGTCAGTCGTTCTTCGATTTTTCAAAAATAGCAGACCTACGAGCTTGTAGATCTGCTATTTTTCAATAGCTAAAGCATAACATAATGCTTACAAAAGGGGGTTCCCGCCCAAAATGGGTTAAGACCAGAGGGGGGGGGGGGGGGGGGGGGGGGGGGGGTTAGGAAGTCTGTTGAAGAGATGTCGGGGCTTCGGGGAGGGCGGGGAATGGCTTCATGGAAGCTCTGTGGTAAATTAAAGCGTGCACGCCAAGTCTTGCAAAACGAAGACAGACACAGGCGTGTACCGACATTTTCACACAGGAGCTCACCAGCTGTGTGTGTGACTGCTGCAGCTTACCTCTTGAAGCAGTGTGCAGAGGTGAGGACCCAGCATGTGTCGATGAGCGTGGCTCCACACACCAGCCGCCCGTCACCGCGGGACCCTCGCAAACGGATGGCGGCCTGCCACGGCCAGCCTCCCCTTCACGCACGCACGCACGCACGCACGCACGCACGCACACACACACACACACACACACACACACACACACACACACACAGGTGCATTGTACGGTAAATACATGCAAAGCACAAACATGCAAAATATAAATAGGTACACAATTTAAATACTTGGCTGCATTATCACGGCTTGTGCTCTTTCTTAGCCATGAGTCACACTATGATGTCACACAATTCAAAGCACACAACACGAGGATAGTGTCCAATCCACATCCTCATAACATCTCTATGTGTAATATTACTTTATTGCATTCGTTGGAGGAATTTCAAACACTATGAGCTTGTTTGTTCACATGAAAAAGTTAGAAACGACACACGCACGCACACACACGAAATTCATCTACACACATATTTGACCACACACAGGCATATAGAAATAACACACACACACACAATGTCATTCACGTTGACAGAGTGGTGTTGTGTGTGTTTCTGTATGCATATTATTCTCCCCTCGACGTCCTGCTTCCAGAAACAGACGGTGCATCTGATATGAATGAGTAGATACAAAGCAACTCAGCTGGAAGACATTTGAGTCGCTTCCTTATAAACGTGAGCTCCATTCGAACATTTCATTAGTTTCTATATTGTATTATACTATAATACCAGTAATAGAGGGTATGCGTGTGTCCGTGTGACATCATCATCAAACCAGGAAGTTATGCAGGAACGCCTACTGAGTGGCAAAAAAATACTTTCTGGCCTTGACAGCCCATACATCCACACAGAAAAGTCATATCTGATTGCATTAAACTCACTTTGCCTGTTGCTTTTCCACTCGATTTGCCACTCGATGTGCCATTCACTTTAAGCATGCGCATACGCTCTATACGCCTTAAAGGCGAGAAAGCGACCGATATAGGGCTGAGACACTCTACCAGAATAATGGCAGGAATGCATGGGTCAAATGAATTCACTAAATTAATTAATATCAATTCAACTCGACAACGTTTGTCTTAGCAAAATACAAAGCACACCATTCCCGATGAAGCCCGGTCGATTTGACATATGGCTCCAAGTGCGTGCCGTCCAAACTGTGGGAGGAGTAGCGTTTACAAAAAAAAAGGATAATTGTTTTGTTAATAACGCATGTGTCAGGTGATATTTTGCAATCGTCGTAGCAATGCAGTTTGTACGACCTGCTATGCTGACTAATAATAAACTCTTTCCTCATTCCTTCCTCGTTCTTCCTCATTCGATGCGTTCTTTAAGACCGCATCGAAAACATCTCGAGGGTTATTCCTAATAAAGAATTTCAAACATCGATTCATTTCTCTTCTTCAGACCGTTGGAAGGTTAACCTCAGGTTAATATCCGAATATTGATATATTATTGATTTCAGCTGTTATCCAAACATGACTCGCTTGAATGACTCCATTCTAAATTAGTAGCTGAATGACTAATATTAAAATACCATTGTCTTTTCTATGTTCAATGTATTTGTATTTAGTTCATAAAGTTAACATAACTATAATTTAAGGCATTTGAAATTAAATAAAAATATTACTTTTCAGGATTCCAATTTTAATCCATTTTGGGCGGGGACCCCTTTTGGTGTTAGCATTATGTTATGCTTTAGCTATTGAAAAATAGCAGATCTACAAGCTACGAGCTTGTAGATCTGCTATTTTTGAAAAATCAAAGAACCACTGACATAGAAACATAGCTTTTTCAGAAAACTGTCAGGATATAGAAGACATTTTTAGAATCTGATCTCAGGTCAAAATGGGTTAAAAAAGCAAAAGATTATTCAGAATTTCAATTCAAATATAGCAAAAAAATAGACGATCTACAAGCTCCCGTCCCTGTTCTATGGCATGCCATCTTTACCTCAGAGAGTTCTCTCCTCCGATGATCCGTCGCTGGCGAGTGTGTATGAGCCGCAAACCGCAGACGGAATCCACGCGTTCTGACGGAGACATGCCAGGGGGGGAAAAAATTTCATGACACTGTCACGTACATTAATGTGTGAAGAAATGTATTTCCTGTCCTGGTCTGAGCATTGAAAGAAAATGAAGCATAACACACTGGGCGATAACAACGGCATTATATTGAGTTTTTTAGACCTGAGATCAGATTCTAAAAATGTCTTCTACATCCTGACAGTTTTCTGAAAAAGCTATATGTTTCTATGTCAGTCGTTCTTCGATTTAAAAAAAATAGCAGACCTACAAGCTCATAGCGCGCCACTCGGTGGCGCGCTATGAGCTTGTCGATCTGCAATTTTTCAATAGCTAAAGCATAACATAATGCTAACACCAAAAGGGGTTCCCGCCCAAAATGGGTTAAAATATGGGTAAATAAATATCTCATAAATGTAGTGTATAAGGGAAATTCTTTGTTTTGTTTCGTGTACTGGTATGAATATGGTCATTCATTTTCTGTTGACAAGGTTTGCTCATAGGGGGAGCTGTGGGGAAGAGCATGTTAGCAATAGTTCCAGGAAGTGAGGTACCAGGAACAGCTATAAAAGTACAGGAAGTGAGGCGCCACAACAATAAGAACTTGTTAAACCACTGATTAGTTAATTTGACCAAAGAACTTTGTGAAGGGGAAGAAAGGAAGTTTGGTCGAACGTTTCTGAAGGTTTAAACTCTGAATCAGTTTAGAGCTTTTGCACAAAGGGAACCGGTTGTTGTCTTGTGTTGACTTGAAGGTGGGGTGAGTAATACACTTCATTCCCTTTTTTTTGAGCAATGCATTGCCTTTTTATTCGATGAATGTATGGATTACTTGATTTTCATAAAGTAGAAGATATACAATTTTTGGTTAGATTTTTTGGGATACTTTACTCGTTGGAGACATTTAAAGATATATTGATTGTTCAATTGTTCAATTGAAGGACCTTTATTTTTTTAGTTCTTAAATATAAAAATATATATGTTAATGACGTTTACTAGATTTAGAACACTTTCCTGAGGGTCTTTGTGTGTAATATGTGGTTTTAGATATTTTAGCAGTGAGCCCAGTTTCCCTGACTGGGCTCACTTCCTTCCTGGACTACAATTCCCATAATGCTTTGGTTCACTGCTCCTCCTTGTGGATAGGGGGAGGGCCGTCTTACTGAGACAACATGTAGTCCTAAAACCACATATTACACACATAAAGACCCCCCAGGAAAGTGTTCTAAATCTTCTAAACGTCATTAACATGTACTTTTTTGCAAAAAGGGTGAAGTGTCCCTTTTAACCCCTTTTGGTGTTAGCATTATGTTATGCTTTAGCTATTGAAAAATAGCAGATCTACAAGCTCATAGCGCGCCACCGAGTGGCGCGCTACGAGCTTGTAGGTCTGCTATTTTTGAAAAATCGAAGAACCACTGACATAGAAACATAGCTTTTTCAGAAAACTGTCAGGATGTAGAAGACATTTTTAGAATATGATCTCAGGTCAAAATGGGTTAAGGGTGTCTGAGTTGTGATGGATAAACCATACAGTACATTCAGGCTCAAATGGTGCCCTTATTAGATTATTAGACCGACTGCATTATAATTTATAAATGAGAACCCGCTCTCATATCATAGGCCGGTTAGACTTAGTAAAGTCTACAAACTGCTTTTTCAGAGGATCAACTTGACTAGACCACATCCAGGTGTAGAAGTAACACACACTCCTGATGCGTGTGTGTGTGCATGACGTTTGCGGTAGTCTGTGGTCGTGCATTGTTAAAACACATTTTGTGCCCAAGACGTCTTTGGTATTACCGCATGGGCATAGCCCAAGACGTCTGTGGACGTCTTTGGAAAAAAATATATATATATATATATATATATATATATATTTGTTTTTATTAAAAAAAAATCAAAAAAAATCAAAACAATGATTTTTTTATTTATTTTTTAATACGTGGTGCCAAAGTTTGTGTTTTCGCCATTGAGAATGCATTTGGCGTTTAAATTAAATAACTCAGAAACTATAAAACATTTCGAAGTAAAAAGTTCCAGCATGTGTCTCCACAGTCAGCTGAATTATAAAAAATGTGAATGGATTTTCTAGGTGAAAGTGATTTTTGGGCAGTTTTGCGTGGGCTCTCAATGTGTTTTAAGTGTGTGAGTGCACACACACGTGTGCACGTGTAATAGAGACAACTGGGCGAGTCTAACATCTGCCCTGCTGTGTTCGTGACGGACAGGGTGAAGTAATAGTACAGCTCTCTCCACTTTACCATCTGGAGACGCAGACACGCACGCACGCACGCACGCACGCACGCACGCACGCACGCACGCACGCACGCACGCACGCACGCACACACACACGCACACGCACACACGCACGCACGCACACACACTCTTGTCACCCTCTGTACTTGTTTCCCTCACACTTAAGAGAACCTTCACCTCTTTCCTTTTCATTCGTCATTCGCTTCTCATTAGTCTCCGAGTGTGAAACAGCGGAGGTATTTGTTTAACATGCAAATTCTCCACGGGTTCCAAATCACAGACACCCTTTTCTTTTCTTTTTTTTTAATAGCCTATTAGTGTTAACCTGGAAAGCAGTGTTCATTTTTTTCCACGATATTTTGATTTAGTCTTTTGTATAACACGCCATTTAGTCTTAGTCCTATTTAGTCTTCTGAAAAAACCTTAGTCTTTTAGTCTTAGTCGACAAAATTAACACTGCTTTTTCTTTTTTTTTTTTAGTTTTTGAGTGGTGCAACCACTCCAAGGAACAGCAATGTCCGTGTTCACTCACCTATGTGACTCGTGTTAACCTATGTGACTCATGTTAATGTGTGTGACTTATGTGTGACTCATGAGTACCAGTAGGGGCGCTGTTGTTGCAGAAACAGACAGAGAGATGCACTGTTGCCTGAGAGAGAGAGAGAGAGAGAGAGAGA